>NW_027328982.1:0-33124 GCF_048564905.1 Vicugna pacos | reverse complement strand
AACACAGAATATAGAATATAGACTACAGAATACAGAACCCAGAACTTAGAACATGGAATTCAGAACAAAGTATTTAGAAATTAGAATACAGAATCTAGAATATACAATGTAGAATACAGAATGTAGAACACAGTATATAGATATAGAATTCAGAATACAGAACCCAGAATTTAGAAGATGGAATTTAGAGCACAGAACATACAATATAGGATACAGAAACATAATGTAGAATATAGAATGTATAACACAGAAAATAGAATACTGAATACAGAACCCAGAATTTAGAACATGAAACTCACAACACAGAATTTAGTATATAGAATACAGAATACGGAATATAGAATGTAGAACACAGATGGTAGAATATAGAATACAGGATTCATAACCCAGAATTTGGAACCTGGAATGCAGAACACATAATTTAGAATATAGAATAAAGAGTACAGAATATAGAATGAAGAATACAGAGTATAGAATATAGAATACAGAATGCAGAACCCAGAATTTAGAACATGGAATGCAGGACAGAATATAGAATATAGAATACAGAAAATAGAATGTAGAATATACAATGTAGAACACAGAATATTGAATGTAGATTACAGAATTTAGAACCCAGAATTTAGAACATGGAATTCAGAACACAGTATTTAGAATATAGAATACAGTATACAGAATATAGAATGTTGAATATAGAATGTAGAACAGAGAATATAGAATATAGAATACAGAATACAGAAGGCAGAATTTAGAATATGGAATTCAGAACACAGTATATAGAATATAGGATTCAGAAATAAAATGTAGAATATAGACTGTAGAACACAGAATATAGAAAATAGAATTCTGAATACAGAATACAGAATGTAGAAAACAGATTGTATAACACAGAATATAGAATATAAAATACAGAATACAGAACCCAGAATTTAGAAGATGGAATTCAGAACACAGAATTTAGAATATAGAATACAGAATACGGAACATAGAATGTAGAATATAGAATGTAGAACACAGAATATAGAATATAGAATACAGAATGCAGAACCCAGAATTAAGAACATGGAATGCAGAAAACAGAATATAGAATATAGAATACAGAATACAGCAATGAAATGTAGAATTTAGAGTGTAGAGCACAGAATATAACATATAAAATGCAGAACACAGAACCCAGAATTTAGAACATGGAATTCCGAGCACAAAATACAGAATAAAGAATACAATACATAGAACACAGAATACAGAATATAGAATACAGAATACAGACGCCAGAATTTAAAACATAGAATTCAGTGCACAGAATTTAGAATACAGTATACAGTATATAGAATATCGAATTTAGAATGTAGAACACAGAATTTAGAATATAGAATACAGAAACCAGAATTTAGAACATGGAATGCAGAACACAGAGTATAGAATATAGAATACAGAAAACAATACCCAGAATTTAGAACATGGAATGCAGAACACAGAATAGAGTATATAGTATGCAGAATATAGAATCTAGGATACAGAATGTAGAACACAGTATTTAGAATATAGAATACAGAATACAGAACACAAAATTAAGATCATGGAATGCAGAAAACAGAATATAGAATACAGAATACAGAACCCAGAAGTTAGAACATTGATTTTAGAATACAGAATTTAGAATATAGAGTACGGAATATAAAATGTAGTATACAGAATGTAGAACACAGTATATAGAATATAGAATACAGAATGCAGAAATCAGAATTTAGAACATGGAATTGAGAAAACGGAATTTAGAGTATACAATAAAGAATACAGAATATAGAATGAAGAATAGAGAATGTAGAACACAGAATAAAGAATATAGAATTCAGAATACAGAACCCAGATTTTAGGACATGGAATTCAGAACACAGGATATAGAATATAGAATAAAGAAATAAATGTAGAATATAGAATATAGAACACAGAATATAGAATACAGAATACAGAACATAGAATTAAAACATGGAATGCAGAACACAGAAAATAGAATAGAGAATTCAGTATATAGAATGTAGAAAATTTAATGTAGAACACAGAATATAGAATATAGTATGGAGAATAAAAATCCCCGAATTTAGAACATGGAAATCAGAACATAGATTTCAGAATATAGAGTACAGAATACTGAATATAGAACGCAGAATATAGAATGCAGAACACGGGATTTAGAATATAGAATACAGAATATTGAATGTAGAAAACAGAATGTAGTACACAGAATATAGAATACAGAATACAGAATATAGAATGTAGAAAATAGTATGTAGAACACAGAATATAGAATTTAGAATACAGAATACAGAACCCAGAACTTAGAACATGGAATTCAGAACAAATTATTTAGAAATTAGAATACAGAATCAAGAATATACAATTTAGAATACAGAATGTAGAACACAGTATATAGATATAGAATTCAGAATACAGAACCCAGAATTTAGAACATGGAATTTAGAGCACAGAACATAGAATATAGGATACAGAAATATAATGTAGAATATAGAATGTATAACACAGAAAATAGAATACTGAATACAGAACCCAGAATTTAGAACATGAAACTCACAACACAGAATTTAGTATATAGAATACAGAATACGGAATATATAATGTAGAACACAGATGGTAGAATATAGAATACAGGATTCATAACCCAGAATTTGGAACCTGGAATGCAGAACACATAATTTAGAATATAGAATAAAGAGTACACAATATAGAATGAAGAATACAGAGTATAGACTATAGAATACAGAATGCAGAACCCAGAATTTAGAACATGGAATTCAGAACACAGGATTTATAATATGGAATACAGTATACAGAAAGTTGAATATAGAATGTAGAACACAGAATATAGAATATAGAATACAAAATACAGAACCCAGAATTTATAACGTGGAATTCAGAACACAGAATTTAGAATATAGAGTACAGCAAACAGAATATGGAATGTAGATTTTAGAATGTAGAACACAAACTATATAATACAGAATACAGAACCGAGAATTTAGAACAATGAAGGCAGAACACAGAATATAGAATATAGAATGAAGAATACAGAATGCAGAACACAGAATATAGAATAGAGAATGCAGGACAGAATAAAGAATATAGAATACAGAAATAGAATGTAGAATATACAATGTAGAACACAGAATATAGAATGTAGAATACAGAATTTAGAACCCAGTATTTAGAACATGGAATTCAGAACACAGTATTTAGAATATAGAATACAGTATACAGAATATAGAATGTTGAATATAGAATGTAGAACAGAGAATATAGAATATAGAATACAGAATACAGAAGGCAGAATTTAGAATATGGAATTCAGAACACAGTATATAGAATATAGGATTCAGAAATAAAATGTAGAATATAGACTGTAGAACACAGAATATAGAAAATAGAATTCTGAATACAGAATACAGAATGTAGAAAACAGATTGTATAACACAGAATATAGAATATATAATACAGAATACAGAACCCAGAATTTAGAAGATGGAATTCAGAACACAGAATTTAGAATATAAAATACAGAATACGGAACATAGAATGTAGAATATAGAATGTAGAACACAGAATATAGAATATAGAATACAGAATGCAGAACCCAGAATTAAGAACATGGAATGCAGAAAACAGAATATAGAATATAGAATACAGAATACAGCAATGAAATGTAGAATTTAGAGTGTAGAGCACACAATATAAAATATAAAATGCAGAACACAGAACCCAGAATTTAGAACATGGAATTCAGTGCACAGAATTTAGAATATAGTATACAGTATATAGAATATCGAATTTAGAATGTAGAACACAGAATTTAGAATATAGAATACAGAAACCAGAATGTAGAACATGGAATGCAGAACACAGAATATAGTATATAGTATGCAGAATATAGAATCTACGATACAGAATGTAGAACACAGGATTTAGAATATAGAATACAGAATACAGAACACAAAATTAAGAACATGGAATGCAGAAAACAGAATATAGAATACAGAATACAGAACCCAGAACTTAGAACATTGATTTTAGAATACAGAATTTAGAATATAGAGTACGGAATATAAAATGTAGTATACAGAATGTAGAACACAGTATATAGAATATAGAATACAGAATGCAGAAACCAGAATTTAGAACATGGAATTGAGAAAACGGAATTTAGAGTATACAATAAAGAATACAGAATATAGAATGAAGAATAGAGAATGTAGAACACAGAATAAAGAATATAGAATTCAGAATACAGAACCCAGATTTTAGGACATGGAATTCAGAACACAGGATATAGAATATAGAATAAAGAAATAAATGTAGAATATAGAATATAGAACACAGAATATAGAATATAGAATACAGAATACAGAACATAGAATTAAAACATGGAATGCAGAACACAGAAAATAGAATAGAGAATTCAGAATATAGAATGTAGAATATTTAATGTAGAACACAGAATATAGAATATAGTATGGAGAATAAAAATCCCCGAATTTAGAACATGGAAATCAGAACATTGATTTCAGAATATAGAGTACAGAATACTGAATATAGAACGCAGAATATAGAATGCAGAACACGGGATTTAGAATATAGAATACAGAATATTGAATGTAGAAAACAGAATGTAGTACACAGAATATAGAATACAGAATACAGAATATAGAATGTAGAAAATAGTATGTAGAACACAGAATATAGAATTTAGAATACAGAATACAGAACCCAGAATTTAGAACATGGAATTCAGAACACATTATATAGAATATAGAATACAGAAATAAAATGTAGAATATAGAATGCAGAACACAGAATATAGAATATAGAATACAGAATATAGAATATAGTATGAAGAATTTAGAACACAGAATATAGAATATAGAATACAGAATACAGAACCCAGAACTTAGAACATGGAATTCAGAACAAAGTATTTAGAAATTAGAATACAGAATCTAGAATATACAATGTAGAATACAGAATGTAGAACACAGTATATAGATATAGAATTCAGAATACAGAACCCAGAATTTAGAACATGGAATTTAGAGCACAGAACATAGAATATAGGATACAGAAATATAATGTAGAATATAGAATGTATAACACAGAAAATAGAATACTGAATACAGAACCCAGAATTTAGAACATGAAACTCACAACACAGAATTTAGTATATAGAATACAGAATACGGAATATAGAATGTAGAACACAGATGGTAGAATATAGAATACAGGATTCATAACCCAGAATTTGGAACCTGGAATGCAGAACACATAATTTAGAATATAGAATAAAGAGTACAGAATATAGAATGAAGAATACAGAGTATAGAATATAGAATACAGAATGCAGAACCCAGAATTTAGAACATGGAATGCAGGACAGAATATAGAATATAGAATACAGAAAATAGAATGTAGAATATACAATGTAGAACACAGAATATAGAATGTAGATTACAGAATTTAGAACCCAGAATTTAGAACATGGAATTCAGAACACAGTATTTAGAATATAGAATACAGTATACAGAATATAGAATGTTGAATATAGAATGTAGAACAGAGAATAAAGAATACAGAATTCAGAAGGCAGAATTTAGAATATGGAATTCAGAACACAGTATATAGAATATAGGATTCAGAAATAAAATGTAGAATATAGACTGTAGAACACAGAATATAGAAAATAGAATTCTGAATACAGAATACAGAATGTAGAAAACAGATTGTATAACACAGAATATAGAATATAAAATACAGAATACAGAACCCAGAATTTAGAAGATGGAATTCAGAACACAGAATTTAGAATATAGAATACAGAATACGGAACATAGAATGTAGAATATAGAATGTAGAACACAGAATATAGAATATAGAATACAGAATGCAGAACCCAGAATTAAGAACATGGAATGCAGAAAACAGAATATAGAATATAGAATACAGAATACAGCAATGAAATGTAGAATTTAGAGTGTAGAGCACAGAATATAAAATATAAAATGCAGAACACAGAACCCAGAATTTAGAACATGGAATTCCGAGCACAAAATACAGAATAAAGAATACAATACATAGAACACAGAATACAGAATATAGAATACAGAATACAGACCCCAGAATTTAAAACATAGAATTCAGTGCACAGAATTTAGAATACAGTATACAGTATATAGAATATCGAATTTAGAATGTAGAACACAGAATTTAGAATATAGAATACAGAAACCAGAATTTAGAACATGGAATGCAGAACACAGAGTATAGAATATAGAATACAGAAAACAATACCCAGAATTAAAACATGGAATGCAGAACACAGAATATAGTATATAGTATGCAGAATATAGAATCTAGGATACAGAATGTAGAACACAGAATTTAGAATATAGAATACAGAATACAGAACACAAAATTAAGAACATGGAATGCAGAAAACAGAATATAGAATACAGAATACAGAACCCAGAACTTAGAACATTGATTTTAGAATACAGAATTTAGAATATAGAGTACGGAATATAAAATGTAGTATACAGAATGTAGAACACAGTATATAGAATATAGAATACAGAATGCAGAAACCAGAATTTAGAACATGGAATTGAGAAAACGGAATTTAGAGTATACAATAAAGAATACAGAATATAGAATGAAGAATAGAGAATGTAGAACACAGAATAAAGAATATAGAATTCAGAATACAGAACCCAGATTTTAGGACATGGAATTCAGAACACAGGATATAGAATATAGAATAAAGAAATAAATGTAGAATATAGAATATAGAACACAGAATATAGAATATAGAATACAGAATACAGAACATAGAATTAAAACATGGAATGCAGAACACAGAAAATAGAATAGAGAATTCAGAATATAGAATGTAGAATATTTAATGTAGAACACAGAATATAGAATATAGTATGGAGAATAAAAATCCCCGAATTTAGAACATGGAAATCAGAACATAGATTTCAGAATATAGAGTACAGAATACTGAATATAGAACGCAGAATATAGAATGCAGAACACGGGATTTAGAATATAGAATACAGAATATTGAATGTAGAAAACAGAATGTAGTACACAGAATAAAGAACACAGAATACAGAATATAGAATGTAGAAAATAGTATGTAGAACACAGAATATAGAATTTAGAATACAGAATACAGAACCCAGAATTTAGAACATGGAATTCAGAACACATTATATAGAATATAGAATACAGAAATAAAATGTAGAATATAGAATGCAGAACACAGAATATAGAATATAGAATACAGAATATAGAATATAGTATGAAGAATTTAGAACACAGAATATAGAATATAGAATACAGAATACAGAACCCAGAACTTAGAACATGGAATTCAGAACAAAGTATTTAGAAATTAGAATACAGAATCTAGAATATACAATGTAGAATACAGAATGTAGAACATAGTATATAGATATAGAATTCAGAATACAGAACCCAGAATTTAGAACATGGAATTTAGAGCACAGAACATAGAATATAGGATACAGAAATATAATGTAGAATAAAGAATGTATAACACAGAAAATAGAATACTGAATACAGAACCCAGAATTTAGAACATGAAATTCACAACACAGAATTTAGTATATAGAATACAGAATACGGAATATAGAATGTAGAACACAGATGGTAGAATATAGAATACAGGATTCATAACCCAGAATTTGGAACATGGAATGCAGAACACATAATTTAGAATATAGAATAAAGAGTACAGAATATAGAATGAAGAATACAGAGTATAGACTATAGAATATAGAATGCAGAACCCAGAATTTAGAACATGGAATTCAGAACACAGAATTTATAATATGGAATACAGTATACAGAATGTTGAATATAGAATGTAGAACACAGAATATAGAATACAAAATACAGAACCCAGAATTTATAACGTGGAATTCAGAACACAGAATTTAGAATATAGAGTACAGCATACAGAATATGGAATGTAGATTTTAGAATGTAGAACACAAACTATATAATACAGAATACAGAACCGAGAATTTAGAACAATGAAGGCAGAACACAGAATATAGAATGAAGAATATAGAATGCAGAACACAGAATATAGAATAGAGAATGCAGAATACAGATCCCAGAATTTAGAACATGCAATTCACAACATAGAATTTAGAATATAGAGTATAGGACTCAAAATATAGAATGTAGAATATAGAATGTAGAACACAGAATATAGAATGTAGAATACAGAATACAGAATATAGAATGTAGTATACAGAATGCAGAACCCAGAATTTAGAACATGGAACGCAGAACAGAATTTAGAATACAGAATACAATATACAGAATATAAATTGTAGAATATAGAATGAAGTACAGAGAATATACAATATAGAATACGGAAAACCGAATATAAAATGTAGAAAATACAATGTAGAACACAGAATGTAGAATTAAGAACGCAGAATACAGAACCCAGAATTTAGAACATGGAATTCAGAAAAAGAGTTTAGAATATAGAGTACAGTATACAAAATATAGAATGTAGAATATTGAATAAAGAACACAGAATATATAGTTTAGAATACAGAATACAGAACCCAGAATTTAGAACATGGAATTCAGAACACATTATATAGAATATAGAATACAGAAATAAAATGTAGAATATAGAATGCAGAACACAGAATATAGAATATAGAATACAGAATATAGAATATAGTATGAAGAATTTAGAACACAGAATATAGAATATAGAATACAGAATACAGAACCCAGAACTTAGAACATGGAATTCAGAACAAAGTATTTAGAAATTAGAATACAGAATCTAGAATATACAATGTAGAATACAGAATGTAGAACACAGTATATAGATATAGAATTCAGAATACAGAACCCAGAATTTAGAAGATGGAATTTAGAGCACAGAACATACAATATAGGATACAGAAACATAATGTAGAATATAGAATGTATAACACAGAAAATAGAATACTGAATACAGAACCCAGAATTTAGAACATGAAACTCACAACACAGAATTTAGTATATAGAATACAGAATACGGAATATAGAATGTAGAACACAGATGGTAGAATATAGAATACAGGATTCATAACCCAGAATTTGGAACCTGGAATGCAGAACACATAATTTAGAATATAGAATAAAGAGTACAGAATATAGAATGAAGAATACAGAGTATAGAATATAGAATACAGAATGCAGAACCCAGAATGTAGAACATGGAATGCAGGACAGAATATAGAATATAGAATACAGAAAATAGAATGTAGAATATACAATGTAGAACACAGAATATTGAATGTAGATTACAGAATTTAGAACCCAGAATTTAGAACATGGAATTCAGAACACAGTATTTAGAATATAGAATACAGTATACAGAATATAGAATGATGAATATAGTATGTAGAACAGAGAATATAGAATATAGAATACAGAATACAGAAGGCAGAATTTAGAATATGGAATTCAGAACACAGTATATAGAATATAGGATTCAGAAATAAAATGTAGAATATAGACTGTAGAACACAGAATATAGAAAATAGAATTCTGAATACAGAATACAGAATGTAGAAAACAGATTGTATAACACAGAATATAGAATATAAAATACAGAATACAGAACCCAGAATTTAGAAGATGGAATTCAGAACACAGAATTTAGAATATAGAATACAGAATACGGAACATAGAATGTAGAATATAGAATGTAGAACACAGAATATAGAATATAGAATACAGAATGCAGAACCCAGAATTAAGAACATGGAATGCAGAAAACAGAATATAGAATATAGAATACAGAATACAGCAATGAAATGTAGAATTTAGAGTGTAGAGCACAGAATATAAAATATAAAATGCAGAACACAGAACCCAGAATTTAGAACATGGAATTCCGAGCACAAAATACAGAATAAAGAATACAATACATAGAACACAGAATACAGAATATAGAATACAGAATACAGACCCCAGAATTTAAAACATAGAATTCAGTGCACAGAATTTAGAATACAGTATACAGTATATAGAATATCGAATTTAGAATGTAGAACACAGAATTTAGAATATAGAATACAGAAACCAGAATTTAGAACATGGAATACAGAACACAGAGTATAGAATATAGAATACAGAAAACAATACCCAGAATTTAGAACATGGAATGCAGAACACAGAATATAGTATATTGTATGCAGAATATAGAATCTAGGATACAGAATGTAGAGCACAGTATTTAGAATATAGAATACAGAATACAGAACACAAAATTAAGATCATGGAATGCAGAAAACAGGATATAGAATACAGAATACAGAACCCAGAAGTTAGAACATTGATTTTAGAATACAGAATTTAGAATATAGAGTACGGAATATAAAATGTAGTATACAGTATGTAGAACACAGTATATAGAATATAGAATACAGAATGCAGAAATCAGAATTTAGAACATGGAATTGAGAAAACGGAATTTAGAGTATACAATAAAGAATACAGAATATAGAATGAAGAATAGAGAATGTAGAACACAGAATAAAGAATATACAATTCAGAATACAGAACCCAGATTTTAGGACATGGAATTCAGAACACAGGATATAGAATATAGAATAAAGAAATAAATGTAGAATATAGAATATAGAACACAGAATATAGAATATAGAATACAGAATACAGAACATAGAATTAAAACATGGAATGCAGAACACAGAAAATAGAATAGAGAATTCAGTATATAGAATGTAGAAAATTTAATGTAGAACACAGAATATAGAATATAGTATGGAGAATAAAAATCCCCGAATTTAGAACATGGAAATCAGAACATAGATTTCAGAATATAGAGTACAGAATACTGAATATAGAACGCAGAATATAGAATGCAGAACACGGGATTTAGAATATAGAATACAGAATATTGAATGTAGAAAACAGAATGTAGTACACAGAATATAGAATACAGAATACAGAATATAGAATGTAGAAAATAGTATGTAGAACACAGAATATAGAATTTAGAATACAGAATACAGAACCCAGAACTTAGAACATGGAATTCAGAACAAATTATTTAGAAATTAGAATACAGAATCAAGAATATACAATTTAGAATACAGAATGTAGAACACAGTATATAGATATAGAATTCAGAATACAGAACCCAGAATTTAGAACATGGAATTTAGAGCACAGAACATAGAATATAGGATACAGAAATATAATGTAGAATATAGAATGTATAACACAGAAAATAGAATACTGAATACAGAACCCAGAATTTAGAACATGAAACTCACAACACAGAATTTAGTATATAGAATACAGAATACGGAATATAGAATGTAGAACACAGATGGTAGAATATAGAATACAGGATTCATAACCCAGAATTTGGAACCTGGAATGCAGAACACATAATTTAGAATATAGAATAAAGAGTACACAATATAGAATGAAGAATACAGAGTATAGACTATAGAATACAGAATTCAGAACCCAGAATTTAGAACATGGAATTAAGAACACAGGATTTATAATATGGAATACAGTATATAGAAAGTTGAATATAGAATGTAGAACACAGAATATAGAATACAAAATACAGAACCCAGAATTTATAACGTGGAATTCAGAACACAGAATTTAGAATATAGAGTACAGCATACAGAATATGGAATGTAGATTTTAGAATGTAGAACACAAACTATATAATACAGAATACAGAACCGAGAATTTAGAACAATGAAGGCAGAACACAGAATATAGAATATAGAATGAAGAATACAGAATGCAGAACACAGAATATAGAATAGAGAATGCAGGACAGAATATAGAATATAGAATACAGAAATAGAATGTAGAATATACAATGTAGAACACAGAATATAGAATGTAGAATATAGAATTTAGAACCCAGAATTTAGAACATGGAATTCAGAACACAGTATTTAGAATATAGAATACAGTATACAGAATATAGAATGTTGAATATAGAATGTAGAACAGAGAATATAGAATATAGAATACAGAATACAGAAGGCAGAATTTAGAATATGGAATTCAGAACACAGTATATAGAATATAGGATTCAGAAATAAAATGTAGAATATAGACTGTAGAACACAGAATATAGAAAATAGAATTCTGAATACAGAATACAGAATGTAGAAAACAGATTGTATAACACAGAATATAGAATATAAAATACAGAATACAGAACCCAGAATTTAGAAGATGGAATTCAGAACACAGAATTTAGAATATAGAATACAGAATACGGAACATAGAATGTAGAACACAGAATATAGAATATAGAATACAGAATGCAGAACCCAGAATTAAGAACATGGAATGCAGAAAACAGAATATAGAATATAGAATACAGAATACAGCAATGAAATGTAGAATTTAGATTGTAGAGCACACAATATAAAATATAAAATGCAGAACACAGAACCCAGAATTTAGAACATGGAATTCAGTGCACAGAATTTAGAATATAGTATACAGTATATAGAATATCGAATTTAGAATGTAGAACACAGAATTTAGAATATAGAATACAGAAACCAGAATGTAGAACATGGAATGCAGAACACAGAATATACTATATAGTATGCAGAATATAGAATCTACGATACAGAATGTAGAACACAGGATTTAGAATATAGAATACAGAATACAGAACACAAAATTAAGAACATGGAATGCAGAAAACAGAATATAGAATACAGAATACAGAACCCAGAACTTAGAACATTGATTTTAGAATACAGAATTTAGAATATAGAGTACGGAATATAAAATGTAGTATACAGAATGTAGAACACAGTATATAGAATATAGAATACAGAATGCAGAAACCAGAATTTAGAACATGGAATTGAGAAAACGGAATTTAGAGTATACAATAAAGAATACAGAATATAGAATGAAGAATAGAGAATGTAGAACACAGAATAAAGAATATAGAATTCAGAATACAGAACCCAGATTTTAGGACATGGAATTCAGAACACAGGATATAGAATATAGAATAAAGAAATAAATGTAGAATATAGAATATAGAACACAGAATATAGAATATAGAATACAGAATACAGAACATAGAATTAAAACATGGAATGCAGAACACAGAAAATAGAATAGAGAATTCAGAATATAGAATGTAGAATATTTAATGTAGAACACAGAATATAGAATATAGTATGGAGAATAAAAATCCCCGAATTTAGAACATGGAAATCTGAACATAGATTTCAGAATATAGAGTACAGAATACTGAATATAGAACGCAGAATATAGAATGCAGAACACGGGATTTAGAATATAGAATACAGAATATTGAATGTAGAAAACAGAATGTAGTACACAGAATATAGAATACAGAATACAGAATATAGAATGTAGAAAATAGTATGTAGAACACAGAATATAGAATTTAGAATACAGAATACAGAACCCAGAATTTAGAACATGGAATTCAGAACACATTATATAGAATATAGAATACAGAAATAAAATGTAGAATATAGAATGCAGAACACAGAATATAGAATATAGAATACAGAATATGGAATATAGTATGAAGAATTTAGAACACAGAATATAGAATATAGAATACAGAATACAGAACCCAGAACTTAGAACATGGAATTCAGAACAAAGTATTTAGAAATTAGAATACAGAATCTAGAATATACAATGTAGAATACAGAATGTAGAACACAGTATATAGATATAGAATTCAGAATACAGAACCCAGAATTTAGAACATGGAATTTAGAGCACAGAACATACAATATAGGATACAGAAACATAATGTAGAATATAGAATGTATAACACAGAAAATAGAATACTGAATACAGAACCCAGAATTTAGAACATGAAACTCACAACACAGAATTTAGTATATAGAATACAGAATACGGAATATAGAATGTAGAACACAGATGGTAGAATATAGAATACAGGATTCATAACCCAGAATTTGGAACCTGGAATGCAGAACACATAATTTAGAATATAGAATAAAGAGTACAGAATATAGAATGAAGAATACAGAGTATAGAATATAGAATACAGAATGCAGAACCCAGAATTTAGAACATGGAATGCAGGACAGAATATAGAATATAGAATACAGAAAATAGAATGTAGAATATACAATGTAGAACACAGAATATTGAATGTAGATTACAGAATTTAGAACCCAGAATTTAGAACATGGAATTCAGAACACAGTATTTAGAATATAGAATACAGTATACAGAATATAGAATGTTGAATATAGAATGTAGAACAGAGAATATAGAATATAGAATACAGAATACAGAAGGCAGAATTTAGAATATGGAATTCAGAACACAGTATATAGAATATAGGATTCAGAAATAAAATGTAGAATATAGACTGTAGAACACAGAATATAGAAAATAGAATTCTGAATACAGAATACAGAATGTAGAAAACAGATTGTATAACACAGAATATAGAATATAAAATACAGAATACAGAACCCAGAATTTAGAAGATGGAATTCAGAACACAGAATTTAGAATATAGAATACAGAATACGGAACATAGAATGTAGAATATAGAATGTAGAACACAGAATATAGAATATAGAATACAGAATGCAGAACCCAGAATTAAGAACATGGAATGCAGAAAACAGAATATAGAATATAGAATACAGAATACAGCAATGAAATGTAGAATTTAGAGTGTAGAGCACAGAATATAAAATATAAAATGCAGAACACAGAACCCAGAATTTAGAACATGGAATTCCGAGCACAAAATACAGAATAAAGAATACAATACATAGAACACAGAATACAGAATATAGAATACAGAATACAGACCCCAGAATTTAAAACATAGAATTCAGTGCACAGAATTTAGAATACAGTATACAGTATATAGAATATCGAATTTAGAATGTAGAACACAGAATTTAGAATATAGAATACAGAAACCAGAATTTAGAACATGGAATGCAGAACACAGAGTATAGAATATAGAATAGAGAAAACAATACCCAGAATTTAGAACATGGAATGCAGAACACAGAATATAGTATATAGTATGCAGAATATAGAATCTAGGATACAGAATGTAGGACACAGTATTTAGAATATAGAATACAGAATACAGAACACAAAATTAAGATCATGGAATGCAGAAAACAGAATATAGAATACAGAATACAGAACCCAGAAGTTAGAACATTGATTTTAGAATACAGAATTTAGAATATAGAGTACGGAATATAAAATGCAGTATACAGAATGTAGAACACAGTATATAGAATATAGAATACAGAATGCAGAAATCAGAATTTAGAACATGGAATTGAGAAAACGGAATTTAGAGTATACAATAAAGAATACAGAATATAGAATGAAGAATAGAGAATGTGGAACACAGAATAAAGAATATAGAATTCAGAATACAGAACCCAGATTTTAGGACATGGAATTCAGAACACAGGATATAGAATATAGAATAAAGAAATAAATGTAGAATATAGAATATAGAACACAGAATATAGAATATAGAATACAGAATACAGAACATAGAATTAAAACATGGAATGCAGAACACAGAAAATAGAATAGAGAATTCAGTATATAGAATGTAGAAAATTTAATGTAGAACACAGAATATAGAATATAGTATGGAGAATAAAAATCCCCGAATTTAGAACATGGAAATCAGAACATAGATTTCAGAATATAGAGTACAGAATACTGAATATAGAACGCAGAATATAGAATGCAGAACACGGGATTTAGAATATAGAATACAGAATATTGAATGTAGAAAACAGAATGTAGTACACAGAATATAGAATACAGAATACAGAATATAGAATGTAGAAAACAGTATGTAGAACACAGAATATAGAATTTAGAATACAGAATACAGAACCCAGAACTTAGAACATGGAATTCAGAACAAATTATTTAGAAATTAGAATACAGAATCAAGAATATACAATTTAGAATACAGAATGTAGAACACAGTATATAGATATAGAATTCAGAATACAGAACCCAGAATTTAGAACATGGAATTTAGAGCACAGAACATAGAATATAGGATACAGAAATATAATGTAGAATATAGAATGTATAACACAGAAAATAGAATACTGAATACAGAACCCAGAATTTAGAACATGAAACTCACAACACAGAATTTAGTATATAGAATACAGAATACGGAATATATAATGTAGAACACAGATGGTAGAATATAGAATACAGGATTCATAACCCAGAATTTGGAACCTGGAATGCAGAACACATAATTTAGAATATAGAATAAAGAGTACACAATATAGAATGAAGAATACAGAGTATAGACTATAGAATACAGAATGCAGAACCCAGAATTTAGAACATGGAATTCAGAACACAGGATTTATAATATGGAATACAGTATACAGAAAGTTGAATATAGAATGTAGAACACAGAATATAGAATATAGAATACAAAATACAGAACCCAGAATTTATAACGTGGAATTCAGAACACAGAATTTAGAATATAGAGTACAGCAAACAGAATATGGAATGGAGATTTTAGAATGTAGAACACAAAATATATAATACAGAATACAGAACCGAGAATTTAGAACAATGAAGGCAGAACACAGAATATAGAATATAGAATGAAGAATACAGAATGCAGAACACAGAATATAGAATAGAGAATGCAGGACAGAATAAAGAATATAGAATACAGAAATAGAATGTAGAATATACAATGTAGAACACAGAATATAGAATGTAGAATACAGAATTTAGAACCCAGAATTTAGAACATGGAATTCAGAACACAGTATTTAGAATATAGAATACAGTATACAGAATATAGAATGTTGAATATAGAATGTAGAACAGAGAATATAGAATATAGAATACAGAATACAGAAGGCAGAATTTAGAATATGGAATTCAGAACACAGTATATAGAATATAGGATTCAGAAATAAAATGTAGAATATAGACTGTAGAACACAGAATATAGAAAATAGAATTCTGAATACAGAATACAGAATGTAGAAAACAGATTGTATAACACAGAATATAGAATATAAAATACAGAATACAGAACCCAGAATTTAGAAGATGGAATTCAGAACACAGAATTTAGAATATAAAATACAGAATACGGAACATAGAATGTAGAATATAGAATGTAGAACACAGAATATAGAATATAGAATACAGAATGCAGAACCCAGAATTAAGAACATGGAATGCAGAAAACAGAATATAGAATATAGAATACAGAATACAGCAATGAAATGAAGAATTTAGAGTGTAGAGCACACAATATAAAATATAAAATGCAGAACACAGAACCCAGAATTTAGAACATGGAATTCAGTGCACAGAATTTAGAATATAGTATACAGTATATAGAATATCGAATTTAGAATGTAGAACACAGAATTTAGAATATAGAATACAGAAACCAGAATGTAGAACATGGAATGCAGAACACAGAATATAGTATATAGTATGCAGAATATAGAATCTACGATACAGAATGTAGAACACAGGATTTAGAATATAGAATACAGAATACAGAACACAAAATTAAGAACATGGAATGCAGAAAACAGAATATAGAATACAGAATACAGAACCCAGAACTTAGAACATTGATTTTAGAATACAGAATTTAGAATATAGAGTACGGAATATAAAATGTAGTATACAGAATGTAGAACACAGTATATAGAATATAGAATACAGAATGCAGAAACCAGAACTTAGAACATGGAATTGAGAAAACGGAATTTAGAGTATACAATAAAGAATACAGAATATAGAATGAAGAATAGAGAATGTAGAACACAGAATAAAGAATATAGAATTCAGAATACAGAACCCAGATTTTAGGACATGGAATTCAGAACACAGGATATAGAATATAGAATAAAGAAATAAATGTAGAACATAGAATATAGAACACAGAATATAGAATATAGAATACAGAATACAGAACATAGAATTAAAACATGGAATGCAGAACACAGAAAATAGAATAGAGAATTCAGAATATAGAATGTAGAATATTTAATGTAGAACACAGAATATAGAATATAGTATGGAGAATAAAAATCCCCGAATTTAGAACATGGAAATCAGAACATAGATTTCAGAATATAGAGTACAGAATACTGAATATAGAACGCAGAATATAGAATGCAGAACACGGGATTTAGAATATAGAATACAGAATATTGAATGTAGAAAACAGAATGTAGTACACAGAATATAGAATACAGAATACAGAATATAGAATGTAGAAAATAGTATGTAGAACACAGAATATAGAATTTAGAATACAGAATACAGAACCCAGAATTTAGAACATGGAATTCAGAACACATTATATAGAATATAGAATACAGAAATAAAATGTAGAATATAGAATGCAGAACACAGAATATAGAATATAGAATACAGAATATAGAATATAGTATGAAGAATTTAGAACACAGAATATAGAATATAGAATACAGAATACAGAACCCAGAACTTAGAACATGGAATTCAGAACAAAGTATTTAGAAATTAGAATACAGAATCTAGAATATACAATGTAGAATACAGAATGTAGAACACAGTATATAGATATAGAATTCAGAATACAGAACCCAGAATTTAGAACATGGAATTTAGAGCACAGAACATAGAATATAGGATACAGAAATATAATGTAGAATATAGAATGTATAACACAGAAAATAGAATACTGAATACAGAACCCAGAATTTAGAACATGAAACTCACAACACAGAATTTAGTATATAGAATACAGAATACGGAATATAGAATGTAGAACACAGATGGTAGAATATAGAATACAGGATTCATAACCCAGAATTTGGAACCTGGAATGCAGAACACATAATTTAGAATATAGAATAAAGAGTACAGAATATAGAATGAAGAATACAGGGTATAGACTATAGAATACAGAATGCAGAACCCAGAATTTAGAACATGGATTGCAGGACAGAATATAGAATATAGAATACAGAAAATAGAATGTAGAATATACAATGTAGAACACAGAATATAGAATGTAGATTACAGAATTTAGAACCCAGAATTTAGAACATGGAATTCAGAACACAGTATTTAGAATATAGAATACAGTATACAGAATATAGAATGTTGAATATAGAATGTAGAACAGAGAATATAGAATATAGAATACAGAATACAGAAGGCAGAATTTAGAATATGGAATTCAGAACACAGTATATAGAATATAGGATTCAGAAATAAAATGTAGAATATAGACTGTAGAACACAGAATATAGAAAATAGAATTCTGAATACAGAATACAGAATGTAGAAAACAGATTGTATAACACAGAATATAGAATATAAAATACAGAATACAGAACCCAGAATTTAGAAGATGGAATTCAGAACACAGAATTTAGAATATAGAATACAGAATACGGAACATAGAATGTAGAATATAGTATGTAGAACACAGAATATAGAATATAGAATACAGAATGCAGAACCCAGAATTAAGAACATGGAATGCAGAAAACAGAATATAGAATATAGAATACAGAATACAGCAATGAAATGTAGAATTTAGAGTGTAGAGCACAGAATATAAAATATAAAATGCAGAACACAGAACCCAGAATTTAGAACATGGAATTCCGAGCACAAAATACAGAATAAAGAATACAATACATAGAACACAGAATACAGAATATAGAATACAGAATACAGACCCCAGAATTTAAAACATAGAATTCAGTGCACAGAATTTAGAATACAGTATACAGTATATAGAATATCGAATTTAGAATGTAGAACACAGAATTTAGAATATAGAATACAGAAACCAGAATTTAGAACATGGAATGCAGAACACAGAGTATAGAATATAGAATACAGAAAACAATACCCAGAATTTAGAACATGGAATGCAGAACACAGAATATAGTATATAGTACGCAGAATATAGAATCTAGGATACAGAATGTAGAACACAGGATTTAGAATATAGAATACAGAATACAGAACACAAAATTAAGAACATGGAATGCAGAAAACAGAATATAGAATACAGAATACAGAACCCAGAACTTAGAACATTGATTTTAGAATACAGAATTTAGAATATAGAGTACGGAATATAAAATGTAGTATACAGAATGTAGAACACAGTATATAGAATATAGAATACAGAATGCAGAAACCAGAATTTAGAACATGGAATTGAGAAAACGGAATTTAGAGTATACAATAAAGAATACAGAATATAGAATGAAGAATAGAGAATGTAGAACACAGAATAAAGAATATAGAATTCAGAATACAGAACCCAGATTTTAGGACATGGAATTCAGAACACAGGATATAGAATATAGAATAAAGAAATAAATGTAGAACATAGAATATAGAACACAGAATATAGAATATAGAATACAGAATACAGAACATAGAATTAAAACATGGAATGCAGAACACAGAAAATAGAATAGAGAATTCAGAATATAGAATGTAGAATATTTAATGTAGAACACAGAATATAGAATATAGTATGGAGAATAAAAATCCCCGAATTTAGAACATGGAAATCAGAACATAGATTTCAGAATATAGAGTACAGAATACTGAATATAGAACGCAGAATATAGAATGCAGAACACGGGATTTAGAATATAGAATACAGAATATTGAATGTAGAAAACAGAATGTAGTACACAGAATATAGAATACAGAATACAGAATATAGAATGTAGAAAATAGTATGTAGAACACAGAATATAGAATTTAGAATACAGAATACAGAACCCAGAATTTAGAACATGGAATTCAGAACACATTATATAGAATATAGAATACAGAAATAAAATGTAGAATATAGAATGCAGAACACAGAATATAGAATATAGAATACAGAATATAGAATATAGTATGAAGAATTTAGAACACAGAATATAGAATATAGAATACAGAATACAGAACCCAGAACTTAGAACATGGAATTCAGAACAAAGTATTTAGAAATTAGAATACAGAATCTAGAATATACAATGTAGAATACAGAATGTAGAACACAGTATATAGATATAGAATTCAGAATACAGAACCCAGAATTTAGAACATGGAATTTAGAGCACAGAACATAGAATATAGGATACAGAAATATAATGTAGAATATAGAATGTATAACACAGAAAATAGAATACTGAATACAGAACCCAGAATTTAGAACATGAAACTCACAACACAGAATTTAGTATATAGAATACAGAATACGGAATATAGAATGTAGAACACAGATGGTAGAATATAGAATACAGGATTCATAACCCAGAATTTGGAACCTGGAATGCAGAACACATATTTTGGATTATAGAATAAAGAGTACAGAATATAGAATGAAGAATACAGGGTATAGACTATAGAATACAGAATGCAGAACCCAGAATTTAGAACATGGATTGCAGGACAGAATATAGAATATAGAATACAGAAAATAGAATGTAGAATATACAATGTAGAACACAGAATATAGAATGTAGATTACAGAATTTAGAACCCAGAATTTAGAACATGGAATTCAGAACACAGTATTTAGAATATAGAATACAGTATACAGAATATAGAATGTTGAATATAGAATGTAGAACAGAGAATATAGAATATAGAATACAGAATACAGAAGGCAGAATTTAGAATATGGAATTCAGAACACAGTATATAGAATATAGGATTCAGAAATAAAATGTAGAATATAGACTGTAGAACACAGAATATAGAAAATAGAATTCTGAATACAGAATACAGAATGTAGAAAACAGATTGTATAACACAGAATATAGAATATAAAATACAGAATACAGAACCCAGAATTTAGAAGATGGAATTCAGAACACAGAATTTAGAATATAGAATACAGAATACGGAACATAGAATGTAGAATATAGTATGTAGAACACAGAATATAGAATATAGAATACAGAATGCAGAACCCAGAATTAAGAACATGGAATGCAGAAAACAGAATATAGAATATAGAATACAGAATACAGCAATGAAATGTAGAATTTAGAGTGTAGAGCACAGAATATAAAATATAAAATGCAGAACACAGAACCCAGAATTTAGAACATGGAATTCCGAGCACAAAATACAGAATAAAGAATACAATACATAGAACACAGAATACAGAATATAGAATACAGAATACAGACCCCAGAATTTAAAACATAGAATTCAGTGCACAGAATTTAGAATACAGTATACAGTATATAGAATATCGAATTTAGAATGTAGAACACAGAATTTAGAATATAGAATACAGAAACCAGAATTTAGAACATGGAATGCAGAACACAGAGTATAGAATATAGAATACAGAAAACAATACCCAGAATTTAGAACATGGAATGCAGAACACAGAATATAGTATATAGTACGCAGAATATAGAATCTAGGATACAGAATGTAGAACACAGAATTTAGAATATAGAATACAGAATACAGAACACAAAATTAAGAACATGGAATGCAGAAAACAGAATATAGAATACAGAATACAGAACCCAGAACTTAGAACATTGATTTTAGAATACAGAATTTAAAATATAGAGTACGGAGTATAAAATGTAGTATACAGAATGTAGAACACAGTATATAGAATATAGAATACAGAATGCAGAAACCAGAATTTAGAACATGGAATTGAGAAAACGGAATTTAGAGTATACAATAAAGAATACAGAATATAGAATGAAGAATAGAGAATGTAGAACACAGAATATAGAATATAGAATTCAGAATACAGAACCCAGATTTTAGGACATGGAATTCAGAACACAGGATATAGAATATAGAATAAAGAAATAAATGTAAAATATAGAATATAGAACACAGAATATAGAATATAGAATACAGAATACAGAACATAGAATTAAAACATGGAATGCAGAACACAGAAAATAGAATAGAGAATTCAGAATATAGAATGTAGAATATTTAATGTAGAACACAGAATATAGAATATAGTATGGAGAATAAAAATCCCCGAATTTAGAACATGGAAATCTGAACATAGGTTTCAGAATATAGAGTACAGAATACTGAATATAGAACGCAGAATATAGAATGCAGAACACGGGATTTAGAATATAGAATACAGAATATTGAATGTAGAAAACAGAATGTAGTACACAGAATATAGAATACAGAATACAGAATATAGAATGTAGAAAATAGTATGTAGAACACAGAATATAGAATTTAGAATACAGAATACAGAACCCAGAATTTAGAACATGGAATTCAGAACACATTATATAGAATATAGAATACAGAAATAAAATGTAGAATATAGAATGCAGAACACAGAATATAGAATATAGAATACAGAATATAGAATATAGTATGAAGAATTTAGAACACAGAATATAGAATATAGAATACAGAATACAGAACCCAGAACTTAGAACATGGAATTCAGAACAAAGTATTTAGAAATTAGAATACAGAATCTAGAATATACAATGTAGAATACAGAATGTAGAACACAGTATATAGATATAGAATTCAGAATACAGAACCCAGAATTTAGAACATGGAATTTAGAGCACAGAACATAGAATATAGGATACAGAAATATAATGTAGAATATAGAATGTATAACACAGAAAATAGAATACTGAATACAGAACCCAGAATTTAGAACATGAAACTCACAACACAGAATTTAGTATATAGAATACAGAATACGGAATATAGAATATAGAACACAGATGGTAGAATATAGAATACAGGATTCATAACCCAGAATTTGGAACCTGGAATGCAGAACACATAATTTAGAATATAGAATAAAGAGTACAGAATATAGAATGAAGAATACAGGGTATAGACTATAGAATACAGAATGCAGAACCCAGAATTTAGAACATGGATTGCAGGACAGAATATAGAATATAGAATACAGAAAATAGAATGTAGAATATACAATGTAGAACACAGAATATAGAATGTAGATTACAGAATTTAGAACCCAGAATTTAGAACATGGAATTCAGAACACAGTATTTAGAATATAGAATACAGTATACAGAATATAGAATGTTGAATATAGAATGTAGAACAGAGAATATAGAATATAGAATACAGAATACAGAAGGCAGAATTTAGAATATGGAATTCAGAACACAGTATATAGAATATAGGATTCAGAAATAAAATGTAGAATATAGACTGTAGAACACAGAATATAGAAAATAGAATTCTGAATACAGAATACAGAATGTAGAAAACAGATTGTATAACACAGAATATAGAATATAAAATACAGAATACAGAAACCAGAATTTAGAAGATGGAATTCAGAACACAGAATTTAGAATATAGAATACAGAATACGGAACTTAGAATGTAGAATATAGTATGTTGAACACAGAATATAGAATATAGAATACAGAATGCAGAACCCAGAATTAAGAACATGGAATGCAGAAAACAGAATATAGAATATAGAATACAGAATACAGCAATGAAATGTAGAATTTAGAGTGTAGAGCACAGAATATAAAATATAAAATGCAGAACACAGAACCCAGAATTTAGAACATGGAATTCCGAGCACAAAATACAGAATAAAGAATACAATACATAGAACACAGAATACAGAATATAGAATACAGAATACAGACCCCAGAATTTAAAACATAGAATTCAGTGCACAGAATTTAGAATACAGTATACAGTATATAGAATATCGAATTTAGAATGTAGAACACAGAATTTAGAATATAGAATACAGAAACCAGAATTTAGAACATGGAATGCAGAACACAGAGTATAGAATATAGAATACAGAAAACAATACCCAGAATTTAGAACATGTAATGCAGAACACAGAATATAGTATATAGTACGCAGAATATAGAATCTAGGATACAGAATGTAGAACACAGAATTTAGAATATAGAATACAGAATACAGAACACAAAATTAAGAACATGGAATGCAGAAAACAGAATATAGAATACAGAATACAGAACCCAGAACTTAGAACATTGATTTTAGAATACAAAATTTAAAATATAGAGTACGGAATATAAAATGTAGTATACAGAATGTAGAACACAGTATATAGAATATAGAATACAGAATGCAGAAACCAGAATTTAGAACATGGAATTGAGAAAACGGAATTTAGAGTATACAATAAAGAATACAGAATATAGAATGAAGAATAGAGAATGTAGAACACAGAATATAGAAAATAGAATTCTGAATACAGAATACAGAATGTAGAAAACAGATTGTATAACACAGAATATAGAATATAAAATACAGAATACAGAACCCAGAATTTAGAAGATGGAATTCAGAACACAGAATTTAGAATATAGAATACAGAATACGGAACATAGAATGTAGAACACAGAATATAGAATATAGAATACAGAATGCAGAACCCAGAATTAAGAACATGGAATGCAGAAAACAGAATATAGAATATAGAATACAGAATACAGCAATGAAATGTAGAATTTAGAGTGTAGAGCACAGAATATAAAATATAAAATGCAGAACACAGAACCCAGAATTTAGAACATGTAATTCCGAGCACAAAATACAGAATAAAGAATACATTACATAGAACACAGAATACAGAATATAGAATACAGAATACAGACCCCAGAATTTAAAACATGGAATTCAGTGCACAGAATTTAGAATACAGTATACAGTATATAGAATATCGAATTTAGAATGTAGAACACAGAATTTAGAATATAGAATACAGAAACCAGAATTTAGAACATGGAATGCAGAACACAGAGTATAGAATATAGAATACAGAAAACAATACCCAGAATTTAGAACATGGAATGCAGAACACAGAATATAGTATATAGTATGCAGAATATAGAATCTAGGATACAGAATGTAGAACACAGAATTTAGAATATAGAATACAGAATACAGAACACAAAATTAAGAACATGGAATGCAGAAAACAGAATATAGAATACAGAATACAGAACCCAGAACTTAGAACATTGATTTTAGAATACAGAATTTAGAATATAGAGTACGGAATATAAAATGTAGTATACAGAATGTAGAACACAGTATATAGAATATAGAATACAGAATGCAGAAACCAGAATTTAGAACATGGAATTGAGAAAACGGAATTTAGAGTATACAATAAAGAATACAGAATATAGAATGAAGAATAGAGAATGTAGAACACAGAATAAAGAATATAGAATTCAGAATACAGAACCCAGATTTTAGGACATGGAATTCAGAACACAGGATATAGAATATAGAATAAAGAAATAAATGTAGAATATAGAATATAGAACACAGAATATAGAATATAGAATACAGAATACAGAACATAGAATTAAAACATGGAATGCAGAACACAGAAAATAGAATAGAGAATTCAGAATATAGAATGTAGAATATTTAATGTAGAACACAGAATATAGAATATAGTATGGAGAATAAAAATCCCCGAATTTAGAACATGGAAATCAGAACATAGATTTCAGAATATAGAGTACAGAATTCTGAATATAGAACGCAGATTATATAATGCAGAACACGGGATTTAGAATATAGAATACAGAATATTGAATGTAGAAAACAGAATGTAGTACACAGAATATAGAATACAGAATACAGAATATAGAATGTAGAAAATAGTATGTAGAACACAGAATATAGAATTTAGAATACAGAATACAGAACCCAGAATTTAGAACATGGAATTCAGAACACATTATATAGAATATAGAATACAGTAATAAAATGCAGAATATAGAATGCAGAACACAGAATATAGAATATAGAATACAGAATATAGAATATAGTATGAAGAATTTAGAACACAGAATATAGAATATAGAATACAGAATACAGAACCCAGAACTTAGAACATGGAATTCAGAACAAAGTATTTAGAAATTAGAATACAGAATCTAGAATATACAATGTAGAATACAGAATGTAGAACACAGTATATAGATATAGAATTCAGAATACAGAACCCAGAATTTAGAAGATGGAATTTAGAGCACAGAACATAGAATATAGGATACAGAAATATAATGTAGAATATAGAATGTATAACACAGAAAATAGAATACTGAATACAGAACCCAGAATTTAGAACATGAAACTCACAACACAGAATTTAGTATATAGAATACAGAATACGGAATATAGAATGTAGAACACAGATGGTAGAATATAGAATACAGGATTCATAACCCAGAATTTGGAACCTGGAATGCAGAACACATAATTTAGAATATAGAATAAAGAGTACAGAATATAGAATGAAGAATACAGAGTATAGAATATAGAATACAGAATGCAGAACCCAGAATTTAGAACATGGAATGCAGGACAGAATATAGAATATAGAATACAGAAAATAGAATGTAGAATATACAATGTAGAACACAGAATATAGAATGTAGATTACAGAATTTAGAACCCAGAATTTAGAACATGGAATTCAGAACACAGTATTTAGAATATAGAATACAGTATACAGAATATAGAATGTTGAATATAGAATGTAGAACAGAGAATATAGAATATAGAATACAGAATACAGAAGGCAGAATTTAGAATATGGAATTCAGAACACAGTATATAGAATATAGGATTCAGAAATAAAATGTAGAATATAGACTGTAGAACACAGAATATAGAAAATAGAATTCTGAATACAGAATACAGAATGTAGAAAACAGATTGTATAACACAGAATATAGAATATAAAATACAGAATACAGAACCCAGAATTTAGAAGATGGAATTCAGAACACAGAATTTAGAATATAGAATACAGAATACGGAACATAGAATGTAGAATATAGAATGTAGAACACAGAATATAGAATATAGAATACAGAATGCAGAACCCAGAATTAAGAACATGGAATGCAGAAAACAGAATATAGAATATAGAATACAGAATACAGCAATGAAATGTAGAATTTAGAGTGTAGAGCACAGAATATAAAATATAAAATGCAGAACACAGAACCCAGAATTTAGAACATGGAATTCCGAGCACAAAATACAGAATAAAGAATACAATACATAGAACACAGAATACAGAATATAGAATACAGAATACAGACCCCAGAATTTAAAACATAGAATTCAGTGCACAGAATTTAGAATACAGTATACAGTATATAGAATATCGAATTTAGAATGTAGAACACAGAATTTAGAATATAGAATACAGAAACCAGAATTTAGAACATGGAATGCAGAACACAGAGTATAGAATATAGAATACAGAAAACAATACCCAGAATTTAGAACATGGAATGCAGAACACAGAATATAGTATATAGTATGCAGAATATAGAATCTAGGATACAGAATGTAGAACACAGAATTTAGAATATAGAATACAGAATACAGAACACAAAATTAAGAACATGGAATGCAGAAAACAGAATATAGAATACAGAATACAGAACCCAGAACTTAGAACATTGATTTTAGAATACAGAATTTAAAATATAGAGTACGGAGTATAAAATGTAGTATACAGAATGTAGAACACAGTATATAGAATATAGAATACAGAATGCAGAAACCAGAATTTAGAACATGGAATTGAGAAAACGGAATTTAGAGTATACAATAAAGAATACAGAATATAGAATGAAGAATAGAGAATGTAGAACACAGAATAAAGAATATAGAATTCAGAATACAGAACCCAGATTTTAGGACATGGAATTCAGAACACAGGATATAGAATATACAATAAAGAAATAAATGTAGAATATAGAATATAGAACACAGAATATAGAATATAGAATACAGAATACAGAACATAGAATTAAAACATGGAATGCAGAACACAGAAAATAGAATAGAGAATTCAGAATATAGAATGTAGAATATTTAATGTAGAACACAGAATATAGAATATAGTATGGAGAATAAAAATCCCCGAATTTAGAACATGGAAATCAGAACATAGATTTCAGAATATAGAGTACAGAATACTGAATATAGAACGCAGAATATAGAATGCAGAACACGGGATTTAGAATATAGAATACAGAATATTGAATGTAGAAAACAGAATGTAGTACACAGAATATAGAATACAGAATACAGAATATAGAATGTAGAAAATAGTATGTAGAACACAGAATATAGAATTTAGAATACAGAATACAGAACCCAGAATTTAGAACATGGAATTCAGAACACATTATATAGAATATAGAATACAGAAATAAAATGTAGAATATAGAATGCAGAACACAGAATATAGAATATAGAATACAGAATATAGAATATAGTATGAAGAATTTAGAACACAGAATATAGAATATAGAATACAGAATACAGAACCCAGAACTTAGAACATGGAATTCAGAACAAAGTATTTAGAAATTAGAATACAGAATCTAGAATATACAATGTAGAATACAGAATGTAGAACCCAGTGTATAGATATAGAATTCAGAATACAGAACCCAGAATTTAGAACATGGAATTTAGAGCACAGAACATAGAATATAGGATACAGAAATATAATGTAGAATATAGAATGTATAACACAGAAAATAGAATACTGAATACAGAACCCAGAATTTAGAACATGAAACTCACAACACAGAGTTTAGTATATAGAATACAGAATACGGAATATAGAATGTAGAACACAGATGGTAGAATATAGAATACAGGATTCATAACCCAGAATTTGGAACCTGGAATGCAGAACACATAATTTAGAATATAGAATAAAGAGTACAGAATATAGAATGAAGAATACAGAGTATAGAATATAGAATACAGAATGCAGAACCCAGAATTTAGAACATGGAATGCAGGACAGAATATAGAATATAGAATACAGAAAATAGAATGTAGAATATACAATGTAGAACACAGAATATAGAATGTAGATTACAGAATTTAGAACCCAGAATTTAGAACATGGAATTCAGAACACAGTATTTAGAATATAGAATACAGTATACAGAATATAGAATGTTGAATATAGAATGTAGAACAGAGAATATAGAATATAGAATACAGAATACAGAAGGCAGAATTTAGAATATGGAATTCAGAACACAGTATATAGAATATAGGATTCAGAAATAAAATGTAGAATATAGACTGTAGAACACAGAATATAGAAAATAGAATTCTGAATACAGAATACAGAATGTAGAAAACAGATTGTATAACACAGAATATAGAATATAAAATACAGAATACAGAACCCAGAATTTAGAAGATGGAATTCAGAACACAGAATTTAGAATATAGAATACAGAATACGGAACATAGAATGTAGAATATAGAATGTAGAACACAGAATATAGAATATAGAATACAGAATGCAGAACCCAGAATTAAGAACATGGAATGCAGAAAACAGAATATAGAATATAGAATACAGAATACAGCAATGAAATGTAGAATTTAGAGTGTAGAGCACAGAATATAAAATATAAAATGCAGAACACAGAACCCAGAATTTAGAACATGGAATTCCGAGCACAAAATACAGAATAAAGAATACAATACATAGAACACAGAATACAGAATATAGAATACAGAATACAGACCCCAGAATTTAAAACATAGAATTCAGTGCACAGAATTTAGAATACAGTATACAGTATATAGAATATCGAATTTAGAATGTAGAACACAGAATTTAGAATATAGAATACAGAAACTAGAATTTAGAACATGGAATGCAGAACACAGAGTATAGAATATAGAATACAGAAAACAATACCCAGAATTTAGAACATGGAATGCAGAACACAGAATATAGTATATAGTATGCAGAATATAGAATCTACGATACAGAATGTAGAACACAGAATTTAGAATATAGAATACAGAATACAGAACACAAAATTAAGAACATGGAATGCAGAAAACAGAATATAGAATACAGAATACAGAACCCAGAACTTAGAACATTGATTTTAGAATACAGAATTTAGAATATAGAGTACGGAATATAAAATGTAGTATACAGAATGTAGAACACAGTATATAGAATATAGAATACAGAATGCAGAAACCAGAATTTAGAACATGGAATTGAGAAAACGGAATTTAGAGTATACAATAAAGAATACAGAATATAGAATGAAGAATAGAGAATGTAGAACACAGAATAAAGAATATAGAATTCAGAATACAGAACCCAGATTTTAGGACATGGAATTCAGAACACAGGATATAGAATATAGAATAAAGAAATAAATGTAGAATATAGAATATAGAACACAGAATATAGAATATAGAATACAGAATACAGAACATAGAATTAAAACATGGAATGCAGAACACAGAAAATAGAATAGAGAATTCAGAATATAGAATGTAGAATATTTAATGTAGAACACAGAATATAGAATATAGTATGGAGAATAAAAATCCCCGAATTTAGAACATGGAAATCAGAACATAGATTTCAGAATATAGAGTACAGAATACTGAATATAGAACGCAGAATATAGAATGCAGAACACGGGATTTAGAATATAGAATACAGAATATTGAATGTAGAAAACAGAATGTAGTACACAGAATATAGAATACAGAATACAGAATATAGAATGTAGAAAATAGTATGTAGAACACAGAATATAGAATTTAGAATACAGAATACAGAACCCAGAATTTAGAACATGGAATTCAGAACACATTATATAGAATATAGAATACAGAAATAAAATGTAGAATATAGAATGCAGAACACAGAATATAGAATATAGAATACAGAATATAGAATATAGTATGAAGAATTTAGAACACAGAATATAGAATATAGAATACAGAATACAGAACCCAGAACTTAGAACATGGAATTCAGAACAAAGTATTTAGAAATTAGAATACAGAATCTAGAATATACAATTTAGAATACAGAATGTAGAACACAGTGTATAGATATAGAATTCAGAATACAGAACCCAGAATTTAGAAGATGGAATTTAGAGCACAGAATATAGAATATAGGATACAGAAACACAATGTAGAATATAGAATGTATAACACAGAAAATAGAATACTGAATACAGAACCCAGAATTTAGAACATGAAACTCACAACACAGAATTTAGTATATAGAATACAGAATACGGAATATAGAATGTAGAACACAGATGGTAGAATATAGAATACAGGATTCATAACCCAGAATTTGGAACCTGGAATGCAGAACACATAATTTAGAATATAGAATAAAGAGTACAGAATATAGAATGAAGAATACAGAGTATAGAATATAGAATACAGAATGCAGAACCCAGAATTTAGAACATGGAATGCAGGACAGAATATAGAATATAGAATACAGAAAATAGAATGTAGAATATACAATGTAGAACACAGAATATAGAATGTAGATTACAGAATTTAGAACCCAGAATTTAGAACATGGAATTCAGAACACAGTATTTAGAATATAGAATACAGTATACAGAATATAGAATGTTGAATATAGAATGTAGAACAGAGAATATAGAATATAGAATACAGAATACAGAAGGCAGAATTTAGAATATGGAATTCAGAACACAGTATATAGAATATAGGATTCAGAAATAAAATGTAGAATATAGACTGTAGAACACAGAATATAGAAAATAGAATTCTGAATACAGACTACAGAATGTAGAAAACAGATTGTATAACACAGAATATAGAATATAAAATACAGAATACAGAACCCAGAATTTAGAAGATGGAATTCAGAACACAGAATTTAGAATATAGAATACAGAATACGGAACATAGAATGTAGAATATAGAATGTAGAACACAGAATATAGAATATAGAATACAGAATGCAGAACCCAGAATTAAGAACATGGAATGCAGAAAACAGAATATAGAATATAGAATACAGAATACAGCAATGAAATGTAGA
>NW_027328981.1:0-33232 GCF_048564905.1 Vicugna pacos | reverse complement strand
TGGACAGTACATGTAACAGTAAGATGTATGATCACTTCCTTCCATAGAATACAAAATAAGATAAAAAATGATTAATTTCCTAAATGTAAAACCTGAAAATGTACAATTTCTGACCAAAAACATGAGGAGAACTTTCTTTGAGATAAATTGTAGCAATATTTATTGGTGATCTGTCTCCTAATTAAAAATAAAGGAAAATTATCAACAATAGTTTTAAGTTTATGTAGAAAAATTTAGATGTAATACATGATACAGGGATTCTACTTCTTGTATAAGTGTGAAGTGTAAAACCTTTTGCAGAGCAAAGGAAACCTTATACAACACATATGACAACACACAGAATAGAAGGAAAAATTTCAGACAATGAGACCAACAAGGTGATAATATCCATAATAAATATGTAGCATATTAGACTCAATATTTTAAAACACAGGCACCAACTTTAAAACAGTTTAAGGATCTTCATGGAAAGTTTTCAAAAACAGACATGTGGATGAATTTCATTCACATAAAAAGAAACATAATGTTCCTATACATTAGGAAATCTTAAATCAAAACCAGAATGAAATATAATCTCACAGCAACCAAAAGGGCTATTAAAAAATGCTTCTAATGACAAACATTAATAAGAATGTTAATAAAAGGGAACCAAGGTACACTCGTGGTGGAAACATATATTGATGTATCCACTATTATAAAAGTGTAAACAGTGTACAGAAAACTAGAAATAGAAGCATTATATATTACAGCAATTCCAGTTTTTGGTATAAATCTTTAAAAACATGAAAACATTAACTTTCAAGGATATATTACCCACAATGTTCTTAACATCATCATTTAAAATAGCCAAGGATAAATGCACAACTCAACTGCCCATCAACAGATGATTGGCTGAAGTAGATGTGAGATATAGATAACATAATAAATACTTAGTCATTGTCATATCAAAAAATAAATTTCTTCCATTTGGAAAAATGTGACTGGACCCAGAGAGGGTTGTACATATGAAAATAAGTCATAGTGAGAAAAACACTCTAAGTTATCACTTATATGAGGAAACTAAAAATATAAGAGAAATAATCATAAAGAAACAGGAACAGAATCACATATATATGTGTAGTGTACCAAGTAGTGGTTTCCTTTGGGGACAGACAAGAAGGAGGGTGAAGACAGAAATATGCAAGCTACCAGTTATTAATTAGAGAAGAAACAGGGCTACATTTACAGCACAGAGAAATATTTTAATAATTTAAATGATTTTAAAGAGATTATAGGCATATATTTTAGTAAAATGTGCATGTATGTGGGAAAACAATGAAGAAAATAACCCAGGAAAATCAAAATATTTTGTAGTACTATGACATTAAGGGAGGTGATTTGTTCACTTTCTTTAGTGTTCTTATAATGTCCTAATTAGAATTTAAGATTTAAAATGAAAAAGTATATACTTTGAAAAAAGTGACATAAGTTTAAACTATTTTTGTCTCTCCCCTAAAATCTTCGGTCTTTAAAACGTTCACATCTCAACAAGTATAACTAAAATTCAAAACAATACTCCAGAACACATGTGTAAAGCTGAGGTTGTTGGGCTAAAACACATAAAGGAGGCTCAACTGAGGGAAGAGCAGATTTGGTGCCTGCAACCAAGGCCCAGTTACTAGGGTATCTGAGCCCACAGGCTCAGAGAACCCAGTAGAAACAGGGTCACAGTGGTTCACACAGCTTCGGCCTCCAACTGCACCAGCACTTATGGTCACAGGTAACTAGGAGGGAGCCACAATGGAGACAGAAATTCCATCCTTCAGACACTCAGACATTCATGACACTGTCCAAACTCCCCATTCACATTGGTGGAGAAAAGTTACCTTGCAAAACTGGACATGGGAAAGGCACTTGCCTGATTCCAAATACCCACCTATCTTTACACCTTTCCTCAATGTGTAAACTGAGTCTCAAGCGATATCAGATAAAAGGAAGGGATTGCCGTCCCAGTAACAATAGTGGCATTAACTACCAGAGAAGTCTAAGAAGTGACAATGAAAGCACATCTTTTATGCAGACAGTGGCGACTGGAAAGTGCCATTTTGAAATACTATCAGAGGTAGCTCCGGTAAGTAAAACCAAAAATTCTGCAATATTGCAACCTACCAGAAAAGAAAAGCAAGGGCTCCTACTCCACATCTGTTATTTAGTGTCCTCACAACAATAATTTACCAAGATCATGACCAATCACAGTAACATTATAGTGCACGCACACACACAGTTGCCAAGAAACAGACACCGAAACAGACACAGACACACACGAATACGCACACGCACACACACACACAAAATGTTTACCCTGCAGCAAACAAACCTAAAGTCATGGTATATTGCTATATAATTAACAGAGAATACAAATAAGTGTCATACAGAAATTCAAAACAAAAAACAAAACTCAGATAGCAGTTTAGTGAGCTTAGGAATAAATTAAATGCTGATAAGGAATACATTACCAAAGAGACTGAAACTATAAAATAACCAAACATTATTGGAGAACCATATGAACTTAATAACTGAGATGAAGAATGCAACATAAAGCATTGGGAGCAGACTGCCTTTGTGGAAGAGTATTTAGCAAACTCACCAATACAAAACTAGAAATGATAGAGGAGTGCAGAGATGCAAGATATTAAAAAGTGAGGAAATTCTACAACAGCATTCAGACTTCTTCAGGAAGTGCACTTTAGAGTGAAATGCAGGAGGGAGAAGAAATTTAGAAGGTAGCTGATGGTTTATTTAAAGAAATAATAGTTGATAACTTCCTGAACCTATGTAAGGAACTGATATTCAAGTCCGTGTGCCAACAAAACACCATTAACTTTAAGGCAAAGAGACCTCCTTCAAGATATGTCATATGCAAATTGGCTAGTCAATGACAGAGTAAAATTTTAAAGGCACCCAAAAAATATTATGATAATCTACAAAGGAACCCCCATTAGACTTTCAGCAGATTTCTCAGCAGAAAACATAGGCCAAGGGTAAATTAGATGGCATTTTTAAACTAATGAGAAAAGAAATCTCTCACCCAAGAATACTCTACCTTGCACAGTTATAACTTAGCTATAAAGTGAAAATAAAGACTTTACCAGACAAACAAAACCTGAATGAGATGAAAAAAACAAACCTGAGACACCTTACACGGGGTACAGAAAAGAACTCTTCTAAGAAATATAAAATGGCAAAAATATGCAAAACATTGAATAAAATGCTTAGCAGACACCATGAGAAATTTGCAAATGTTTCTTTGGATATGTTCTTAAATGCTACTATACTATATGGATTTAAAAGGGAAAAATATGAAATCAGGGGTAATAAATATATATACATCAATCTGGTAACATGTTCACAAGAGTAAAAGAAATTATTTGAGACAGTAATCATAAAAGGTAAAGAGCAAAAATAAATCAATATTAAAGAAAGCTTCTATCAGCAGAAAAATTACTAAATTATACATGAGATGTTTTATTTTTAATTGTAGTACAGTAGATGTACTATATTGTGTAGTTTCAGATGTACAGCATCGAGATTCCAACCACTTTGTGGATTATATTGCATTATAAATTATTACAATACTTTTAACATTCAATTATTATAAGTTATTGTGTATAATTCCCTGATCTATACAAATTATCCTTGTTGCTTCTATCCTTTATGCATACTACATTATATCTCTCAATATCGTAACATAAAATTGTCCTTCCCTTCCACTTTGGTAAACATAAATTTTTTCCCATATCTTTCAGTCTGTTTCAGTCTTTTCTATCTAATCTCTCTATCTCTCTACCATGTCTCTATCAATCAATCAATCAATCTATCTATCTATCTATCTATCTATCTATCAATCTATCTACCATGTATCTATGTATCTATCCTATTTATCTGTCATCTATCAATAGATATCGATAGATAGATGTACATAGATATTTGTTATTCTTTAGACTCCACATATAAATTTTGTTATATACTTTTGTCTTTGTCTAAGTTACTTGACTAAGCACAATATTTACTAGGTCCATTCAGGATGCTGAAATAGCAATGTGTTATACTTTTTCAAGGCTGACTAATATTCCATTGCATATTTATAGAATCATCATTTCTTTTTAAGTCCATACTCTACTGTGGACTCTTAGATTGCTTCCCAGGCTTGCATGTTATAAACAATGCTGTTGTGAACTATTGTTCTTCACAATTTAGGGTTTTTTCCCCAGATTTTTCCTAGGAGAGGTATTATTGTTTCATATGGTAGTTATGTTTTAGGTTTTAAAGGAATCTGAATACTGTTTTCCATAGAAGCTGTACCAATTTACATTCCTACCAAGTGTAAAAACAGATTTTCTACCTCCACATCATCTCCAACACTTTCCATTAGTAGACATTTTTATAATATCGATTTGAAGAGTGTGAAGTGATACCTCATTGTGGTTTTGATTTGCAATTACCTAATAATTAGTAATGTTGAGCAATTTTATCATCTACCCGTTACTCATCTGTAAATTTTCTTTGGAAAAATACTATCTCAGTTACTCTGCTCTTGTTTTTGATTGGGTTTTTGCTTTTCACATTGAGTTGTATAACCTAAATCCATGTTACATCTACTAACCTACATCTATTAAACCCTGGTCACTTGCATTGTTTGCCAATATGTTCTCCAATTACACAGGCAGTGTTTTCATGTCATTGATTGTGTCCTTAACTGTGCAGAAGTTTTCAAGTTTGTTTAGGTCTCACCTGCTTATTATTGCTTTTATTTCTTTTGCATTTGGAGACTGATTTAAGAAAATATTCCTATGATATGTATATATATAGGGTATCACATATATTCCCTTCTAGCAGTTTTATACTATCAGGTCTTACATTTAGGTCCTTAATAAACTTGTAGTTTATTTGTGTAAATGATGTCAGGGAATGCTCTCATTTCACTGTTTTACATGTAGATGTCCAGCTTTCCCAACACAAAACTTTGATGAGACTGTCGTTTCTCCATTGGGTACTTTTGCCTCTTTTATCAAAGATACATTGCTCATAGGTGTGTGGAATTGTTTCTAGGCTCTCTATTTTTATTAGTTATATCTCTGTGCCAATGCCATGTTGTTTTTATTACTATAAGTTTGTAGTAGAGTAAGGTATCTGGGAGGGTTATATCTCCATATTTGTTGTTTTTCTCATGATCATTTTGGCAATTTTTAATGGTTTTATGTAAAACTTAGAGTCACTTTTTCTGCTTCTTTGGAAAATTCTACACCTTTGTAACATTAATTACATTAAATCTGTCGGTTTCTTTGTGTAGTATGGCCATATTCACAATATGAACTCTTTCAATCCAAGAGCACAAGACATCTTTCCATTTCTTTGAATCATTTTTATATACTTTGTCAATGTTTTATAATTTTCAGTGTGTAGATCTTTCACATATGTGGTTACATTTATTCCAATATATTCCAGGGAATGTGATTATAAGTAGAATTGCTTTCAACGTCCATTTTAGGATATCTCATGATTAATGTGTTGAAATGCATCAGACTTCTTTACATTAAACTTGTACCCTGCTCCCTTGATGAAATTATTTATTGTTCATTACAGTCAGTGTGGAGACTTTAGGACTCTCTGTGTAGATTGTTATGCCATTAGTACTGGTGACAATTTTGCTTCTTTCTTTCCATTTTGTATTTCTTTTACTTCTTTTTCTTTTCCTTTTCCTTCTTGTATTACTATGGAACAGATTTGGTGAGAGTAGGAGTCCCTGTCTTCTTCCCAAATTTACCCAGAAGGCTTTCAGCTTTTTCCCCTGATTATTATAATTTGTTATAAATGGCCTTTACTGTGCTGAGAGATATTCCCATTATACTCACTTTCATGAGAGTTCTGGTCATGAAAGTATGCTGAATTTTGTCAAATCCTTTTTCTGTGTGTATTAACATGGTGCTGTGAATTTTGTCTTTCCTTTATTAGATATGTGGCATGCTGATTGTGCATGTTGAACCATCCTTGTGACTCTGGAAGGACTCCAACCGATCATCATGTGTAATCATTTCTATGTATTGCTGGATTAATTTGTTGATGTTTTTTTGAGGATTTTTGAATGAATATTCATCAAGGATAATGGTTTTTCATTTTCTTTTCTTTTTTTGTTAGTGGTTGGTTTGTTATCAGGTTAATGGTGGCCTCATGAAATAACTTTGGGAATTGTCGTTCCTTTTTCATTTTTCACAATAGTTGATGGGAAAGAGCTTTTATTGAAGGCATCCAGACATTTTGTTCAAGGGATGTTTTTAAAATTATACATTGTATTTAGCTTATATTGATTGCCCTTTTCAAGTTTTCTGTTTTCTCTTTTTTCAGTGTTGGCAGGCTGCACGTATCTAGAAATGTGTCCATTATTTTTAGGTCATCCAATTGGTTGTCACGTAACTGCTCATAGTCCTTTCATAATCTTTTTTTTTGTATTTCTGTAATATCAGATATTATTTATACTCTTTCATTTCTTATTTTGTTTGGGTCCACTCTGTGTATTTCTTGACCAGCCTGGCTAAATGCTTACTAGTTTGTTAATATTTTTAAGAGAAAATATAGCTCATGATTTTAGGACTTTAAACTTATTTTTTGAATTTTTTCATTTATTTTCAAACTACTAATTAAAGATTCCTCATTCTAATGCCTTTGGGTTTTGTTTGTTCTTATTTCAAGTTATTTTGTGTGGTATGCTTGGTCCTATGTGTGAGGTTTTCTTGTTCTTTGTAGAAGGCCTTAATTGTTCATAACTTCCCTCATAGATTGGTCTTTGCTGCATCCCATACATTTTATGAAGCTGTGTTTTCATTGTAATTTGTCTCTAGGTATGATTTTATTACTTCTTTGATTTCATCATCGACCTTGTTTTATTTTATTCTTTATAAGGATGTGGTTTGAACTCATGTTTGTGCTTTTCCGATTCTTCTTTCTAGAGTTGATGCATTGTTTCATACTTATGTGTATGGAAAAATAATTGCTGTAATCTATATTTGCTTAAAGTTCCTGAGGCATTTTTCATTACATAATTTGTGGTTTATTCCTTACATAACATCCAGTGCACACTTCAAAAGTTAATGTGTTCTGCTTTTCTGATGCAGTGTCCAGTAACCCAGTTATGCTCAAATAATCTAATATACTATTAAGACCTCTATTTCCTTACAGATATTCTTTCTGGATGATATGGCTATCAGAATAATTAGGTGTTAAATTCATCTACAATTATTGTTTTATAATCAGTTAATTCCTTCATGTCTACTAATATTTCTTAATATAATTAAGATCTATGGTTTTCGGTCCATATAAAATTTAATGAGTGTAATACCCTATTTGAATATTGATCTCTTCTTCATTATATAATTTCATATATATGTTTCATTGTGGCCCTTATTTTGATATGTATTTTGTATGAGTTGAGCATTGCAATATGTACTTTCTTATCATTTCCATGAAATATCTCTTCCATTTATTTCAAGTCTGTGTTTATCTTCCACTATAAAGTGAGATTTTTGGGGGTGGAGACCAAGATGGTGGAGTTGAAGGATGCTCGATACTCACCCTTTCCCACAAATGCACCAAGACTCACATCCACAGACCCACTCAGCTAAACAGAGAACCTGCAGAACACTGGCAGAACATTGTCCTCTTCAATAGGTAAAGATACATAAAATTTGGAAGGAGAAAAGGAAGAAAGAAAGAAGAAATGGCAAAACAGAGTGGACCAGGTCCCACAGGGAGGGAGCTGCAAAGATGGACTGGCGCTCATTTACTGGGTCTCCCCTCTCCAACTGAGAGTTCGGCAGGATGGATGGGGAGCGTCCAAGGCTTGGATCTGTACAGAGAATAAGTTGACTGACAGAGCTAAGTTAAACAGGCACAGACAACCAGCCCAAGATGCAGCCCAGAGGCTGGGGGCAGGGCCAAGCTGCACGAGCTGGGTTGAAGTTAGGAATATCTGCACTGAGGCAGTCCAGGGGAATGGAGGCTGCTGTGTGTCATTTCTGTGGGTGCACAGGGCAGAACAACCTGGGCCCTCTATCAAACCACAGAGCAGATTTTCCCTGTGGGTGGAAGGGTGCATACCCATGTCTGAATATCCACAAAAGTTTCTAGGTGAAGAGAACTGGGGTCAGACACAGCCACCATACCCTCTGATTCTTTGCACTCAGGCAGTAGCGGGGGCAAAATCTGCATTCATGTTTAAGTACTTAGCAGCCTTATGGGTCTGATGGAGACTTTACAGCCTGAGACAGATAGGATACTTCTGTCCTGGTTCCTCGGAGAACTTGCTTCACCAAGACAAACAAGGAGCTGGATTTTGGGCCAGATCAGGGACAGGGCTGTTCCTCAGTCTTCCCTGAGCCCACTTCTGGTGTGCAAACCCGAGGCAGACCATATAGTGGCACAGAGCAGCGTAGTGACTGGCACCCTGAGGGGGCGTGTGGCCCCCAGCTTTTCTGCTGAAATGCAGCCCCTGACCATGGTGCTAGGAGAGGGCATGATGTCCACTCCTGCCTGGTCAGCCTGCAACATCTCACTGCAACATCGGGCAGGGCAGTGACAAGCCAGCCCTAAGTAAAGAGATCTGCCCTGGACTCTGTGTTTGGGGTAGGAGTGATCTGCTTGCTGACAGGCAATGGGAGTGGCACAGATGAGGTCTCCAGTGGAGGGCCTCCGAAAATAGGAAGATGAGCTTCCAAATAAGGATGAATACAGAAAGATTCACATTAAATGTACACAGTTTCCAGGAAGACATAGACCGCCCCATTGTTTTAATCTGTTTTAACCTGTTCCATTTTCTGTTACCCTAAAATTTTCACTTCTTAGGCAATTATACATACCCCTATTTTCATCCCTTTGAAATATTTAAAAATATTTTTATTATTATTATTTTTCAACACTCTGCTTCAACTTGCTCTTCTATTATGCATAATACAATGTCTTCAAAAATTTATTTTCCCCTTCTTTAAAATTCCTTGTCTCTCTCTCTCTTTTTTCTCTTTTCTAAGTTGTATTACTACATAGACACTAGGTAGAGAAACTCCCTTAGGACCACAGTAGATAACAAATACGCCAAAAACCACAGTGCCCGAGAGGTAGGAGCAAGATGAAGAGGAAGAGAAACCATTCACAATTAAAAGAACAAGAGAAATCCCCTGAAAAATGATCAGTGAAACAGACATTGATAGCCTACTAGATCAAGATTTTAAAAAAAGATGTTATCAAATTACTGAAGGAAATAAAAGATAGTGTTTTGAGATTTAAAATATGTCAAAAATGAAATGAAAGCTATAAAGAAATGCCGAGTAGAATAGGTAAACTAGTTGACTGAGATAAGGAAAAATATAAAGGTGTCACAAAGCTGACTAGATAATGCAGAGGAATGAATTAGTGACTTAGAATACAGTACAATAGAAAGCACCCAATCAGAAGAGCTACAAGAGAAACAAATGAAAAAAAGCATAAGGGACCTATCTGATAATAGAAAGCATGCCAAAATTGGCACGATAGAAGTTCCAGAAGGGGAGGAAAGTTCAAAGGGGATTGCAAAGGTGTTTGAAGAAATCATGACTGAAAACTCCAAACATAAATAAGGAATCAAATATCCAAGTACAGGAAGCTCAGAGTGTCCCAAACAGGGAGAACCCTAATACAACCACACCAAGACATATAATTAAGATGGCCACAGTCAAGGATAAAGAAATGGTCCAAAAGGAAGCAAGAGAAAGGCAAAGAGTGTGTTACAAGGGAATCCCCATAAGGCTCCCAGCTGATTTCACTACACAAATACTACAGGACATAAGGAAGTGGCAAGATATATTCAGAGTCTTGAATGAAAAAAATGATATACACTAGGATAATTTAACCAGAAAGGCTATATTTATGGTAGAAGGAGACATAAAGGATTTCACAGACAATAAAATGCTACAAGAGTTTAGCAACACTATACCCATGATAAAAGAAATATTGAAAGGTATACTCTAAAAAGAGAAGTAGCAGGATGTTACAGAAATGAGAATCTCACAGTTGGAAAGGTGATTACTCATGAATTATAAATAAAATAAACACAAAATTTTAAGATAAGACATACAAATCATTGAGAGAGGGAGAGGAAGGCAGGAAAATAGAGAATTTTTTTTTGGTCTTTCCTTTTAAAAATTTTTGTTCTCAATAGGATGGTTTTGAGATCGTGTTACTATCAGTTTAATAAAAGCAGTTATAATAATGGTCTAAAAGACTTATATAAAAGGGTAACAACAAGACAGTAACTTACCAGGTTGTCCCTAAAACTAAATAAATTTCATATTTCAAAGGAAAATGACCAAACCATAAAGGGAAGATGAAATGAACAAAGAGGAAATACCAAATCAACTGCAAAGATAAGGACAAAACGGCAATAAACCCAAACATATCATCTATTATTGTAAATGTTAATGGACTAAAAGCTCCAGTGAAAAGTCACAGAGTGGCAGGCTGGATAATAAAACAAGAACCTTCAATATGCTGCATACAAGAGAACCACTTCAGGGAGAAGGACATATATAGATAGAGAGAGAAAGGATGGGAAAGTTATTCCATAGAAATGGAAAAGCCAAAGAGGCAGGTGTTGCAGTACTGTTATCTGACAAAAGAGTCTTTAAAACAAAGACCATAAAGAAAGATAAAGAAGGCAATTTTATAATGATTGAAGGAGTGATACAAGATGAGGATAGAACACTCATTAATACATATGCAGCAAATAGAGGAGACCCTAAGTACATAAAATAATTACTAACAGATATAAAGTGGGATAGTGATGGGAATCTAATCATAGTTGGAGATTTCATCACAGCATTAACATAACTGGAAAGATCATCTAGACAGAAACTGAATTAGGCAAAAGAGAAGTTAAATAATGCAATAGAAATATTACACTTGGTGGATATTTTCAGAGCAATGCACCCCCCACAAAATAGTATATACATTCTTTCCAAGTGCACATGGGACATTTACCAGGTTTCATGATATATTTGGGCACAGAAGAAACCTCAGCAATTTTAAGAAGATAGAAATTACCTCAAGCATCTTTACTGACCACTGTACCATGAAGCTAGAAATCAACAACAGAGAAAAAAAGGAGAACAAGAGGAAAACATGGGGATTAAACAATATGTTATTAAAAAACTAATGGGTCAATGAAGAAATCAAAGCTGAAATGGAAAAATACCTTGAGAGAAAAGAAAATGAAAGCAAAACCACACAAAATTTATGGGACACATCAAAAGCAGTGCTGAGAGGGGAGTTTATAGCGATACAGGCCTTCCTCTAAAAAGAAGAACAATCACAAATAAACAATTTAACCCACCAGCAGAATGAACTAGAAAAAGAAGAACAAAAAACCCCAAAAGGCAGCAGAAGGAAGGAAATCATAAATAATGGGAGGAAATAAATATAATAGAGATTGAAAAAACCATAGGAAAAAATTACCAAACTAAAAGCTGGTTTTTTAAAAAAATAATTAAAACAGAAAATCCTCTGGCCAAACTCAAAAAGAAGAAAGAGAGAGAGCACAAATTAGCAAAATAAGAAAGGAGAATGAAGAAATTACAACAAATAAAATAGAAATAAAGAATATCATATGAGAATATTATGAAAGTTTATGGAAACAAACTGGATAACCTAGAGGAGACGGACAAGTTTCTGGAAACATACTGTCCACCAAGAATAAATCAAGAAGACACTGACTCCTTGAACAATCAGAGCACCAGAAATTAAATCAAAACAACAATATAAAACCTCCCTACAAATAACAGTCTAGAACCAGAAGGATTCAATGTAGAATTCTACAAAACATACAAAGAGGAACTCTTACCAGTGCTTCTCAAACTCTTCCAGAAGATTGAATAGGAAGGAATACTCCCAAAGTCATTCTATGAAGCCACAATCACCCTGATACCACAACCAGGCAAAGACACTACCAAACAAGAGTATCATAGGCCAATATCACTGATGAACACAGATGCCAAAATCCTCACCAAAATAGTAGCAAATAGAATCCAAACACAGAAAAAAGATTATATTTCATGACCAAGTGGAGATCATGCCAGGGACACAGGGGTGGTTCAACATACACAAGTCAATCAATATAATACAGCACATCAACAAGAGAAAGGACCAAAACTACATGATCATCTCAATAGATGCAGGAAAAGCATTTGATAAAATTCAACACAAACATGTGATAAATTCTCTCACCAAAGTGGGCATAGAGGGAACATAACTTAGCATCATGAAAGCTATAGATAACTAACCTACAGCTAGCATAGTACTCAAAGGTGAGAAAGTTAAAACCTTCCCACTAAAATCTGGGACACGACAAGGATGCACACTATCTCCACTCCAACTCAAGATAGGCTTAGAAGTCCTAGCCACAGCAATCAAACAAGAGAGTGATGTAAAAGGGATGCAAATTGGAAAGGAAGAGGTAAAAGTCTTACTATATACAGGTAATATGTTACTATATATAGAAAACCCTGCAAGATCCAGACAAAAACTACTAAGACTGATCAAAGAATACAGCAAGATAGCAGGTTATAAGATTAAGATACAAAAATCAGTGACATTTCTTTACGCTAACGATTCAGATAATACTATAGAGCTACAGTCAACATGACAGCACTAAATAGGCAGGAAAACATACATATAGGCCAATGGAACAGAATAGAGAGCCCAGAAATGAACCCACAAAATCTTGGTCAGTTAATCTTCAACAAAGGAGGCAAGAAAATACAATGGAATTGAGACAGAACCTTCAGCAACTTGTGTTGGTAAAATTGGACAGCAGCATGTAATTCAATGAAGTTAGAGCACTCCCAATGAAGCTAGAACACCACACACAACAATATAATCAGAATGGATCAAAGACTTAAACATAAGTCAAGATACAATAAACCTCCTTGAGGAAAATATAGGGAAAATATTATCTGACATAATTCTCGAAAATTTTCTGATAGAAGAAATAAAAACAAGAAAACCAAATGACACCTAGTGAAACTTACAAGCTTCTGCACATAAAGAAGCCAGAAATAAAACAAAAAGACAACCTACAGAATGGGAAAAAAATTTGAATAAGAAACCGACAAAGGCTTGATCTTCAAAGTATATAAGCAGATCATCCAACTGAATAAGATAAAATAAACAACGGAATCCAAAAATGGGTAGAAAACCTAAACAAACGATTCTCCAAGGAAAGCACACAAATAAATGATCAAAAGGCACATCAGAAAATGCTCAATATCACTGATTATCAAAGAAATGCAAATCAAAACTACAGTGAGGTATCACCTTACACCAGTCAGAATGGCCATCATTCAAAAATCCACAAATGAAAAATGCTGGAGAGGCTGTGGAGAAAAGGGAACAATCCTTCACTGCTGGTGGCAATGCAGTTTGGTGCAGCCACTGTGGAAAACAGGATGGAGATTCCTCAAAAGCCTAGGAAGAGACTTACCATGTGAACCAGGAATCCCGTTCCTGGGCATATATCCAGAAAGAACCCTACTTCAGAATGACACCTGCACATCAATGTTCATAGCCAGCACTATTTACAATAGCCAAGACATGGAAACAGCCTAAATGTCCATCGACAGTTGACTGGATAAAGAAGAGGTGGTATATTTATACAATGGAATACTAGTCAGCCATATAAACCAACAACATAACGCCATTTTCAGCAACATGTATGCTCCTGGAGAAAATAAGTCTAAGTGAAGTAAGCCGGAACGAGAAAGAAATATAGCATATGAGATGGCTCATCTGTGGTATCTAAAAGCAAAGCAAAACAAAACAAAAAGAGCACAAATACAAAACAGAAATAGACTCGCAGACATAGAATACAAAGATTTGGTTGCCATGGGGCTGGGGGTTGGAAGAGATAGACTGGGAGGCTCAAATTGTAGAATACATAAACAGGATTCTACTGTATAGCATAGGGAATTTTATAAAAGATCTTACGGCAGCTCAAAGATGAAAAAGTGGGACAAAAAATGTATATATGTTCATTGTAACTGAAAAATTGTGCTCTACGCTGGAATTGGAGACAAATTTGTAACTGACTGTAAATCAATAAAAAAAGTGAAAAATAGAAGAAGCATTATCCTAAATATTACATGTGTAAATATATATTATAGAGAAAAAATATGCTAAAAGGTAGTAAAACCAAAGATTTTGTTTTATGTTTTCTTTTTGAGATAAGCAATTCAAAAAACTTCTAGCCAGGTGCATCATGAATAAAAGGTAGATGCTCCAAAGGAATAAATTAAGAAATAAAAGTAGGGAAATAACAATTGTTATCTCAGATATACAAAATAGGGATCATTTTGTCAACACTTACATGCCAATAAACTGGCCAAATTAGAAGAAATGGACAAATGTCTAGAAAGAGACAGAGATAAGGAGAAACAAATAATTTGAAGAAACTGTTTACAAGAAGAAAGATAGAATCCGCATTTAAAAAAATTGTTGAATAGAAGTACAGATTTAAAGAGCTCCGTTGGAGAACTGTACAAAAATACAAAGCAGAACTAATACTCTTCAAACTATTCAAACATAGTGAAGATGTGGGAAACTCCCAAATAAATTCTATGAAGCTTTCATCACCCTGATAGCAAAACCAACTAAAAAAGCACGGGCAAAGGGAAATTCAAGCCAATATATTTGATAGATTTAAATGAAAAATTCGACAAAATATTATTAGCAAACTAAATCCAGCAATACCTAAAATGAATCATACACCATGATCAACTTGGATTTATTGCAGTTTCACAAGAAAGTTTCAACATACACAAATCAATCAGTTTGATACACCACATTAACAAAAGAAAAAAGAAAACGACATGGTCATCCCAATAAATCCATTAAAAGCATTTCATAAAATTCAACATTTATTTATTAAGACAGCAACAACAGCAAAAACAACAACAAAAACAATAGCAACAACAAAAATAGAAAACTCTTACCAAAATAGGATTCAGGAAATATATCTCAACATATATAAAGTCATTAATTACAGATCCACAGAAAACATAATATGCAAAAGTGAAAACCTGAAAGCCAAATTAAGGAAAAGACAAGGATGCCCACTTTCACCATTTTTATTAAACACATTATGGGAAGTTCTAGCAACAGTAATCAGACAAGAAAAAAAGTTATTCAAGTTGGATTGAATGAAGTAAAACTGTTATTATTTTAGATGACATGATAATCTATATAGGCATCTCTAAAGATTCTCCAAACCAAAACAACAAAAACTAACAAAGACATTTAGCAAAGTAGCATGATTCATGATTAATATACAAACACTGCCACATTATTTACACAAAAAATGAAATATTGCATAATTTTAAAAAATCCATATGAAATCAGATCAAAAAATGTAAAACCAATGAAAAATCCAACATAATAAAATAAATAGGACACTGATAAAGAAATTTGAAGATGATGCAAAGAAATGGAAAGAAATCTCAAGGTCACAGTTTTGAGGAATTAATATTGTTAAAATATACATACTACAAAAGATGTCTACAGATATAAATTGATTCAGATCGAACTACATGATATTTTCCACAGAACTAAAGACAGTCCTATGATTTGTATGGAACTGCAAAAGAACCAGAACTGCAAAAGAAACAATGAGTTAAAAGAACAAAGTTGGAGGCATAACCTATAACCATGCCAGATCTCAGACTATATTGCAACAATACCATAATCAAAACACCACAATGCTGGAAAACAACCAAATATCTATATCACTGGAAAGTAACACAGAGACAGAAATAAAATATCACACCTATGGTCAACTAAATGATGACAAAGGAAACAAAAATATACAATGCCTTAAAGACAGTCTTCAGCAAGTGATGTTGAGAAAGCTAGACAGCTACAAGTAAATCAATGAAATTAGAACACTCCCTCACACTGTACAAAAATAAACTCAAAATGCTTTAAATTTCTGAATATAATATATTACACAATAAAAATCCTGGAAACTAACATAAGGAAAACAAGACATAAATTGTAGCAAAATTTTCTTATTTCACACTCCCAAGCTGAAAACAATAAAAACAAAATAAACAAAAAGGTCCTAATTAAATTGAAAATCTTCTACACAGCAAAATAAACAAAATGAAAGATGAACTTCCAAATGGGAGAAAACATTAGTATACAATGCAATCAACAAGAGGCTAATTTCTAAAATACACACATTGTTCATACAACTCCATTTCAAAAATCTACAAACAACTCAGCCAGAAAATGAGCAGTAAACAATTCTCTAAAGCAGACACACAGATGACAAACAGGAAAAAGAAAACATGCTCACCTTGCTAATCATTATACAAATGCAAGACAAAAATAAAATAATGTTTTACCTCACACTATTCAGAAAGTCTGTCATTCAAATGTCTACAAATAGTAAAGAATGGGGTGGTTGGGGAGAAAATGGAACTCTCCAACGCTGTTGGTGGGAATGAAAATTGGCGAAACCACTTTGGAACCAGTATGGAAGTTCCTTTAAATAATAAAATTAGACCTTTCATATGACACAACAATCCCACTCGTGGGCATATAAAACATAAATCCTGAAAACAAAGAATCCTAGAGTAAAAAATAAGAAGTACAGTCTGACATTGGACTTAATATGATTCTACATATGTCTCCTCTGGAAAGGGAAGCAGAAGCAAAACTAACAAAATAAGATTGTATCACTCTAAACAGATTTACACTGCAGAAGAAATGATGAATAAAATGAAAAATTAACAAACATAATGGGAGGATATATTTTCAAATTATATTTTCCAATCTAGTGTTAATATCCAAAATATATGGCAAACTTTTATGCCACATCAACAACAAAAAAGACAAAAAAATCCAATTAAATAAATGTTCATAAGAAGTGAATACATAGATCTGAATCAATTTTCTTTAGAAAACATAGAGTTGGCTAAATGACACATTAAAGTATGTTCAGAGTTATAAATTATTACGAAAGTCATAAACCAAAAATGAGAAAAGACCTCACACTTGTCAGAAGGCTCTCATCAAAAAGAAAACAAATAGATACTGATGAGATTGTGGAGATAAAGGAACACCATGGACACTGTTGATAGGAATGCATAGTATTGATACCATTCATATATATATCAAATTTTCTTCATCCATTTTTCTGTCAAGGGATGTTGGGTTTGTAGGCCCCTGTCTGAAGGTTCTAGAGAATAAGCCCTTGGGCTGAACTGATAAACAATCTGTGAGGAATGTCACATATCCAGGCTGGATAAGAAATGGCCTAATCAATGTATCCAGTATGGATGGCTGGATAGCCTATGATGGGTAAGATCCTCAGAGGAGGACAACCTAAGACAAGCACAGCTGGCTGGATAAGAGATGGCCTACTTAATGAAGTTCTGTGATGATCTTTAATACAATTTTTGATTATTTAACATCCTGTGCTTACTGCAGGAGCATGGGAACATAAATAGCTTAAGATTATTAACATTGTTATAACTTAGATGATATGCGAGGCATTTTGCATATCCTATATAAACCCTTCTTCTAAAAATCAAAAAAACAGAGAACTGCTTCGCTTCTCTTCACACACTGTTTGTGTGTATATTATATCGTGGCACTGACAGGGTTAATTAAATTTGTTGGGAGTAACTTAAATGTATGATGCATTATATACAATGCTCTTCCACACGTATTGAGATGATTATATGAGTTTTATTTCTCATTCTATTAGTGTGGTATGTCACCTTTATCGATTTGAGTATTTTGAAGTATCCTTAAACCCAGGGATTATCCCTTTACTCATGTATGTGTATTATACATTAAATGCGTTGTTGAATTCATTTTGCTTGAGTTTTGTTGAGAATTTTGGCATATATGTTCTTCAGGAATAATATTCTATATTTTACATATAATGTCCTTTCTATCATTTTTATGCAAATAAAGCTGTCATCATAAAACATGTTTGGAATCTTTTACCCCTTCAAATTCTTGGAAGATTTGGGGAAGAATTGGTGAAAAATTGCCTTCAAATGTGTGACAGAATTCACCAGTAATGTCGTCTTGTAAAGTTTTTCTGATTTGGGAAGTTTGGATTATTGATTTACTCATACGCACTTTTGCTCTATTTAACTTTCTTATTCCTTCTTGATTCAGTATTGGAAGACATACGTTACTGGGAATTTGTCTTTTGTTCTAAGTCATTCAAATCGTTGTCTAGTGGTAATTTCTTATGATTTTTTGCATCTCTACAACATCAGTGGTAATATCTTCTCTTTTTTTTTCTAATTTTATTTGAGTCTTCATTTTCTTAGCCAACATAAACGTTTGTCCACTTAATGTTTAAAAGAAACAGACTTAGGAATTTTTTTTTTATATTTTCAGTTGTTTCTCTTGTTATTTGCCGTACTCTCATTCATTCAATTTTCTTCTTTTTTCTTTCTGTTTTCTCTTAGATTTTGAGGTGAAAGTTATATAGTGTGAATCTTTGTATTACATTTATTACTAAATATTTTTATTTAGATTTTATTTATTTATTTTTATTTATTTATTTATTTATTTATTTATTTATTTATTTATTTACACATTTATTCATTTATTTATCATTGAAGTACTTCCATTTACTATGTGTCAATCTGTGGTGTATTGCACAGTGTTCCCGTACATGCATACATTTGTGTACCTTTTAAAGGTTACTTCACAATATTTAACTTACTGCCCAGTGTCATACAAAATAAATTTTGAAAAAATTTATTTTTATATATAGTGGATAACATTTATAAAACTTAAGCTCCCAAATAAATCCTCTCAAAGCCCCTTTCCGCAGTAATCATAAAATTTTTATTAGGTCTGTGAGTGTGCTTAAGTTTTGTAGATGAAATCATTGTGTTCTCATCCAAATATTTTTTTAAGATTCCACATATGTCATGTCATGTATTATTTTTCTTTCTCTTTCTGTCTTACTTGAATTAGAATGTCACTTTTTGGGGACATCCATTTTGGTGTAAATGTCATTGTTTTATCATTTCATATTGCTGAATATTATTCCATTTTGTAAGTACGGCATAATTTCTGAATACTGTCATTAGTTGTTGGACAATTAGGTTGCTTCCATGTCATGGCTGTTGTATATAGCACTGCTAATTACATTGGGGTGCAGGTGTCTTTTTGAATTAGAGTTCTCTTTGATATATACCCAGAAGTGGGATTGCTGGCTTGTAAGTTAAGTCTACTTTTATTCTTTTGAGGTATCCCCATCCTGTATTCCACAATGACTGCACGAATCTACATTCCTTCCATCAGTGTAGGAGGGTTCACTTTCTCCACATCTTCCCCAGCATTTATTGTTTGTGGATTTTTGAATGATGGCCATTGTGAATATTGTGAGGTGATATTTAATTATAGTTTTAAAATGCCCTTCTCTGATAATGATAGTGAGCAATTTTTTTTTCATATATCTGTGTGGCATTTGTATGTCTCTATTGGAGAATTGCTTGTTTAGGGCTTCTGCCCATTTTCAGATGGGGTTTCTTTTTTTTTAATTATTATAAGATTGTATGAAGTCTTTACATTTTGGAAATTAAGACTTTGTCACTTGCATCACATTAAAATATTTTCTTTAGTCCTGTAACTTGTCATTTTGCTTTGTTTATGATCCCCTTTGCTGTGCTAAAGCTTATAAGTTTAATTAGGTCCAATTTATTAATTTTGCTCTTACATCCATTACCTGGGTAGGCTGTTCTAGGAGATCATTGCTGCGATTTATCTCAGAGTGTTTTGCCTATGTTTTCTTCTAGGAGATTTACTGTGTCTTACCTTACATTTATGTCTACAAGATATTTTGAGTTTATTCTTTTGCATGGAGTGAAGGAGTGTTCTAACTACACTGTATGCTGCTATCCAGATTTCCCAACAACATTTGGTGAAGAGATGATCTTTTCTCTGTCATATTCTTGGCTTCTCTGTGATAGATTAATTCAACATAGGCCTGTAGATTTATTCCTAGGACCTCTATTCTGTTCCATTGGTCCATATGCCTGTTTCTGTACCAATATCTGTCATTTTGATTATTGTAGCTCTGCAATAGTGTATGGAGACCTGGTGGTTTATTCCTCCAGCCTCTTTCATTTTTTTGAATATTGCTTTGGAAATTATGGATCTTTTATCACTCTGTGTAAATCTTAGGATCATTTGTTTCAGTCCTAAAAAGAAATATTTTGCATAATTTTATAGGAAATCACATTAAGTTTGTTGATTGCCTTGGGCAGTATGGCCATTTTTACAATTTTGTTTCTTCCATTACAAGTCCATTGGGTATCTTTCCAATTCTTCAAATCTTCCTTGATTTCCTCAATCAATGTTTTCTAGTTGTCCACGTTTAAGATATTCACCTCCTTGGGCAGATATATTCTTAAGCACTTAATACTTTTGGGTGCAGTTATAAAATCGGTTGTTTCTATACTTTCTTTCCTGTTGATTCAATGGTAGTGTAAAGAAATGTAATTGGTTTTTGTACATTACACTGGGTACATTGCCCAGTTCCTTTTTTAACCCAAGTATTTTTTGTGAAGCTTTTACAGTTTCTCTATATACTGTCATGTCTGCATATCATAAAAATTTTACCTCTTCTTTTCTAGTCTGAATCATTTTATTTCTTTTTCTTGCCTGATCATTGTGGCTAGGACTTCTGAGACTATATTGAATTGAAATTATGAGAATGGGCAACCTTGTCTTGTCTCAGGTTTTGTGGGAAGGTTTTCAGGGTTTCACCATTGAGTATTTTGTTGGCTATATGTTGGTCATAAATAGCTTCCATTATGTTGAGATTTGGTCCCTCTATGCCCACTGTGGTAAGAACTTTTATTGCAAATAAGTGTTAAATATTTTCAAATGCTTTTTCTGTATCTACTGAGATGATCATGTGGTTTTTTGCCCTCTCTTTTGTTGATATGGTGTATCACAATTGACTGATTGATTTGCATATGTTCAACCATCCTTGTGTTCCTAGTATGAACCTAACTTGGCCATGGTTTATAATGTTTTTTTACATACTGTTGGATTCTGTTTGTTAATAATTTCTTAAATAATTTTACATCTATTTTTATCAATGATATTGGCCTATTGTTGTCTTTTGGGGTAGTGTCTTTGTCAGGTTTTGGTGTCAGGTTGATGTTGGCCTTATGGTGTGAGATTGGGAGTACTCTCTCCATATCAAGCTTTTGGAAAAGTTTGAGGAGGAGTGGTATGGATTTTTCTTTGAATGTTTGGTCAAATTTCCCAGTGAAGCTATTGGGGTCTGAATTTTGTTTGCAGAGATTTTTTATTTTATTAATAATTATATTCCATTTCTGGTGATCTGTGTGTTCAAATGGTCAATATTTTCTTAATGCAAAAATGGTGGGCTGAATGTTTCCAGAAACTTCTGCATTTCTTCCTGGTTTTCCAGTTTGTTTCCATATAGTTGCTCATGGTAGTCCCTTATGATATTTTGCAAATTTGTTGTACTTTTTGTAGTTTCTACATTGTCATTTCTTATGTTATTTGTGTTCTCTCTCTATTCTTGTTGATGAGTCTGTCCAGAGTTTTGCCATTTTTTTTACTATTTAAAAAATGTTTGATTTTTTCTATATTTTAAAGTCTAATTCAATTCTTTCTTACTTGATCTTGATTATTTCCTTCTTTCTGCTGACTTTTGGTTTTGTTTGCTCTTCTTTTCATGATTAGTGTACATAGAACGTTTGATTATTTATCTGAAATTGCTCTTCTTCTTTAAGGAGGGCATTGTCACTATGAACTTTCCTCTTAAGCATGCTTTATCTGTATACAATATATTTTACATAGGGTTTTGTAATATTTCTCAATATTTTTAATTTCTTATATTAATTCTTCACCTCCCATACTTGTTTTGGTACCATGTTGTTTAATCTACATGGTGTCATTTTTTGTCCCTGTTTTTCTATGATTCATTTCTACTTTCATGGTTTTATACTCAGAAAAGATGCTTGAAATAATTTTATCTTCTTAAATTTGTTGAGGCTTCTTCTGTGCATGAGTACATAATCTTTCCTAGAAAATGTTCCATGTGCACTGGAAAAGAATGTATATTCTGCTTTGGGGAGAATTATTGTTTTGAAAATATCAACCAACTCCAATTATTTCATCGTAACTTTTAGTATCTTTGTTCCCTTATTAATTTTCTGTCTGAAATACCAGTCTAGTTATGGTAATGGGGAGTTATAGTCTCCTACTGTGATTGTGTTCCCTCCAATTTCTCCCTTTTTATTTATTAGTATTTGCTTTACGTATTTAGTTGCTCCTACATTGAGTGCATATATATTAATGAGTATAATACCTTCATTTTGTATTGCTCCTTTAATAATTATATCATGTCCTTGTTTATCTTTCTCTATGGCCTTTCTTGTAAAGTCTATTTTGTGTGAAGTCAGTACTGATAGTCTTGCTTTCTTGTCATGTCCATTTGCATGGTATATATTTTTCCATCTTCTGAGTGTCAATTGATGTGTGTTCCTCTTACTAAAGTGGGTCTCTTGTATGCTTCATAATGTAGGGTTTTGTTATATTATCCCATCTGACAATATATATCTTTTGATTGAAGCACGTAGTCTATTAACAATTGTGATAATTATTGATACACTGTTGTTTATTTCCATTTTGATCTTCATTTCCCAGATGATTTTGTATTTACTTTTTGTTCATTTCATTTTCTTTTTGTGGCTTGATTAGTTTTCTTTTATAATCTTGGTTTCTTTTTGGCTTTTTGACTTCATTGTAAGTTTTTGACTTATGGTTATTCTGTTTTATATGTATATTGACCCTTTACTATATATATTTATTTTGACTGATAGGAATACAAATTCTAACCCCTCCTACAGAGAAGAGAAACAAGAAGAAAATAATCTGAATTGTCCTGTTTCACACTCTGTACCTTAGAAATTTTGATGTCCAGTTTTAAAATATCATGTATATTCTATTGTATGTCATTGTAGCTTTTGACTTTCTAATTATGCCTTTCTCCTTTCTATAGCATCCTGCTTCTTTTCTTTAGGGTAGATCTTTCATTTTTCTTTTTCTGTTGCTAATTTCTTTTAGTATTTACTTTTATGAAAGTTATTTATCTCTCATTCTATTCTAAAGTATAGCCTTGCTTGATGAATTACTTTAGATTACAGCTTCCTTTCATTCAGGACTTTGAATATGTCTTGCCACTGCTTTCTGGCTGTTGTATTTGTGTAGGAAATGTGTTTACAAATATAATGTATATAATTATATATATATATGTAAAGAATACCTAAAATCAAGGTAACAAATAAGATGAAAACCTATACATTAAAAAATAGAAAACATTGATGAAAGAAATTAAATCTGATCCAAAGAAATGAAAAGATGTCTAATGTTAATGATGTGAAACTATGTGGTTGAAACAAACATACAACACAAAGCAATCTACATTTAGTGTGATTCATTTCAAAATACTCATGAGATTTTTCCATTTAATAGAAGAAATAATTTCAAAATTTATATGTAACCACAAAGATCATGAATTGACAAAATAATTTTTAAAAAGTGTATTAAATCTAATAGTGTAAAATACTCTGATGTTAAAGTGTCCTCTAAAGCTTTAGTAATTTAAAAAACAAGATACTGGATCAAAAACAGACACCCATCAATAGAAGAGAATAGAGCAACCAGATATAATCCCTCACACCTATGATCAATTAACCCATGAAAAAATACATGAAAAAGCAAGAGCATAAAATGAAGAATAGACATTCTCCTGAATACGTAGTGCAGGGGAGATTGAACATGTGAAAGATAGATTAGAGTATTTCCTTACATTGTATACAATCTATGAGCACAGAATATCTTTTATTTATTTTGTTTACTTATTTTTCTTGCTCGTGTAATATATAGATCTATGTTTAGACCTTTTATTTCACTTATCAATTTTATTCCTTTTTTATTCTTTTTGGTATAAATATACACACAATTATTTTCCTCACTTCTCTTTCTGATAATTTGTTGTTAGCATATAAAAATGCAACATATATTTGTATATTGATTTTGTATTCTGCAAGTTTACTAAGTTTTTTGACTATTTCTAACAGTCACTGGAGGAGTATATGGTATTTTCCATCTATGTATAATTATGTCATCTGTAAAATTTGTACTACCTGTTTACAAGTTGGATGCCTTTTATCTTTTTTCTTGACTAGTTTTTCTGGCTAGGACTTCTAGTAGTGTAATTTAGGACTTGTGAGAATGAGCTACTTTTCTGTAGTACTGGACCAGAGGAAAACCTTCCTGTATGTTCACATTGAACTTGATGTTAGTCATGGGTGTTTCATATATGGCTTTTATTATTTTTAGTTATATTCTATCCAGAGAGAATTTGTTAAGAATTTATTGTATACAAAAGTTAAGATCAGTTCTGTCAATAATTTTCTTACATTTTTTGAGATTGTTACTTTTGAATTCTCTGTTTTGTAAGGGATGGTATCACACTTTTTGATTTGTGTATGTAAAATAATATTTATGGGTCTGGAATAAATCACAGTTAACTGTAGTTTATAATACTTATAAAATGTAATGAATTCTGGTTGCTAAAATTTATTTATAATGGAATATACACATACAGAAGGAAAAATTTACATTGTAGCTTTAGTGTATATTTATTTATTTAAAAAGTTTTTCCCTCGTTTTGAATTTGGCTTATGTTTAATGGAATTTATTTCTAAAAAAAGTATAACTTTTGGTAGAACTGGATTTACTACAGTTTACTGATACAGCTCATAGCTATTATTTACATTTAGTGCACAAAAGAGATGCCTTAAAATGCCGTATTATACTAACAATGACAAATGTTTCAGGAATGGGAAACATATTGCTTCCTAAAATGCATTACCAGTTCTTTTGCACCCCAACCCACATATACTGTTATTTCCTTGTTTTTTGATTGTTTGCCCCTTAATGGAGTCACTGCTTATAGAAACCAGGACTTTGTGCATAACTGTATTTATCAAAGACATTTTCAAACACTTAACAGAAGCAACAAATATATGGATTATAAAAATGAAAGGAAAATTTATTCCTTCTAGGGACTGAAAAACCTCTGAGTGAAAGAATGGTAAAAATAAACATTTGTAAGGTACCGTAAGATTTTCTCTTGTGTTATTTTAAAGTAGAATATTAAATTTCATTTGTTTTAGTTATAGCGCTGAATTACAAATTAAAACAAAAATTCTCCCCTTTGGGATTTCTTAAATTTGATTGATTATTTTAATCTAATTTTAATTCATATATATTTACCATTTATTTATAAACATAACAAATAAATTGATATTTTTTCTGCTGAAGTTTCAAATATAGAGTTACTTATTGTAAAGTACACAGATAAATAAATACTTCCGTTTCCAAATCAAATTTTGTTTCACTTCAATTACAAATGATAATAAAATAGTTATACATTTTCTGCACAGGTTTTAGACAAATTTCAAGTTAAATACCAAAACTTTAAAATTATTTTATTTATTTTTTTCATATTTATACTCTGTTCACCAATCTGGTGTAAATTTGTGTACAAAAGGAAGGAGATTGGTTTCATTTCATAGACCCCAAATTAAATTATTTAAAAAGATTTTGTGGGGAAATTATTTCCACATCACACTATAAAATTAAACATCCTATATGTTTCATTTTAACTGGATGAATGAGAAGGAAACACTGGCTGAATGTTCCACTTGAGTTGCTAGAAGACCTGCCATTTTGTGATGTCACAGCCTCTCAGGTTGAGAACCACTTTGATGGCCTAACAGTTTAACTTGCAGGCCTGCTAAAGCAGCATTTGAAGCTGCAGTGCTCAAAATCATGCAGATTAGAAATGAAGCTGTAGAAAAATTTTTTGAGATGGAGCATATTTCTTCAGAAATTCAAGATGTGTCTCCTTAAGTTGGACCAACTGGGTTCAGGAAACTCTGGTAGATCTCTATTGTGTGATCAAACATTCTCTGCGCACTTGGACTTGTGGTCTGTGATTGAAGAAAATGCTTTTCAGACTTTGTCTGAAGAATCCTTGATAAAAAGGCCATGTTACACACATTGTGTCTCGGAACCAAATGAAGATAATGATTTTTGTCCTCTGACATTCCCAAGAAAACTCTGGAAAATGGCTGGGAGTGACCAATTTAAATCCATCTGGTGGGATGATAATGTAACTTCCATAGTGATTGATGAAGATGTCTTTAAGAAGTAAGTTTTGAAAAGAAAGGCCCCTTTCAGAATATTTGAAACTGGAAGTATGAAAAGTTTAGTTAGACGGCTTAACCTTTATGGGTTTAGTAAAGTGAGGCAGAATTTTCAAAGATCTGCTTATCTAGCTGACTTTCTGGCACAAGGAAAAGAAGTCTCTGTTTTAAGCAAGGTATTCAGAAATTTTAGTTCCAATTTGGTAACTTATGCATAAAATTTTATTTTGTACATCAATCAATGGCAATATAAATGTAAAGCTTGATTTTGAAAATTGTATAAAACTACAAAGGTTAAAATCCTTATTTTTCTAAAAATGATGACAGTGCATTAACTATTCAAGATTATGAGAAACTTTGCTTGCAACTATGAATCTTATCAGAAATCTAAATAAAGCTATTAAAGCTGCTTTTAAAAAGTGGCATTCTCCGTTACTGCAAATGCTAACGTCTTAAATTTGATGACTGTACTATTTAAATGTGTATTTTCCAAACAAGGAACTTCAAAATATCGTCAGCAATTTTCATATTTTGATGATATTATCTTTGCATTGTAAACGTGAAATCTGAGGTTTTATAGGTTAGGCTTATTGTAGTGTTGTATTTTGTTCTAATATATTATTAAAAATCTTTCTTTTTTTGTTGTAGCTGCAGTTCTACCATAATCCAAATTTTAAAAGAGCCTGTCACAAGCTTTTAGTGAGAATTAAAAGAAGAATTGGGATTAAAAATGCCTCTCTGGTATCTTCATCGTCTTAAGATTTCAACAAGAAGCTCTTTAAAGGAGGAGGTAATGTTGGTAAACATAATTCTGATTTTGTGTATGACACTAGTGGAGAAAGTGCATTTTTACCTTCTCCAAATTTAAACATGGCTCTAATAAGGAAGCCCTCTACTAGCCACATAATTGGTGATACAACTACCCCAATCAAGGTGATTTTTCTCCTCTATCATCAATGTCAGTTAGACCACCAGAACAAATTGCAGTGGATCAAAGTGCTATTTTCAATCAGTTGACCACTGTCCATGAGCACTCTCAAAGCAGCTACACTGAAGCAAATGGCCGTGTTTTGAACTTCATTACAACTACAAATTCTACTCTAAGTACAGCATCTTTTCTCCCATACAGAGCAATTATTTTGGACTGATTGTGGAGCCTTGTACTTTTCCAAAAAGATATCACAACATATCTGCCAATGAAGGTCGTTTTTCTAAATTTCAACAAGGGAGAACACCACGGTTTCTAGTGCCATTGATAGCTGATACATCAGCTACATCTCTTTCAAGGCCAACTCATCAGACAACTTCAGGTTATGAATGTCATCCTAATTACAACTGATCTATCAGAGGACTACCAGATTATGCAGGATAACAAAGATTAAAATTGATGTTGGCAAATGTCGACAAATATCTGCAATTTTCTTATTTGAAAAATAAACATAGTTGTGTACATTTATTATCCTTTTTTTTTAAAAAAAATGGATTAATGAGTTAAACGGGAGACTAAGTTACCATTTAAAGAAAAAAAGAGATATTTGATTGATATGATCATTCGATGGAACAATATGGGTGTAAATTTAAATAATTTCTGTAAGGAAAAGAGGAAAATGGAAGAATTTGTAAAAAGACCAAAACATGGAGAGAGGGAAAATTACTAAGTTGTTTCTGGTTCATCCTGGAAAGTATTAAATGTGTTTAGTTAGGATATGTTGGAACAGGATATAAATGCAGGAACCGGCCCAGGAATCATGGTCTCTATTATGTCATCTCTGGTATCATAAAAGTCACATGATGTATTCTCAGATGGCACATTCAGAATGTGGTAGAACTTAAGAAGTAATTTTATCTATTGTCTTCTTTGTGCTGTTTTCAAAGCATTCAAATTGGTGGTTTCTTTTCCTCCCCTCAAGAGTCTACACTTTATTTTCAAGTGAATATTTTATGTTTCTTTTTTGTTCCAGCCAAAGACATGCTTACATCCTCAGGGTGGCACATAATGCCTTTCCAACTCTAAGCCCACAAACTCAACAGAGTTTAGTCATTTCATTATACATCTGGCATCTGACTAATTTGACATATCCTTATGTTTCACTGTTTCTGGAGATACATCCAGGCAAATGCTTATCAACCATATTAAATCCAACCTCAGAACTTTTACTCAAGCTCATCCTTGGGCAAAGGATGTCCTCCTTTTACCTATTTAGATTTTTCCAGTCTCAGCACAGAAATCACCTCCTCCAGATATTTTCTGTCTATCCCCCTTTCCTTGTCTAACTTGCATACCAGCACTGTAAGCACAGCACATGCCACAGGATGCATTTTAGTATTTAGTGAATGAAAAGTACATGTTTACTTTAAGCAAAATCTACTTTCCCGAAACAATAAAACTCTCATGGTTTTCAAACTGTTTTGTTATGGTCTTTACTCTTCACCACAATCTTGCTCTTTTCGTAGCCCAAGGACTAGTCACTCAACACAGTAATTGGAGGTAGGTACAGAAGACAAAGTATTATTTTCTTCTTAATTCATGCCTCCAGAGGCATAAAGCATTCCATTCTCATTTGCTGGATTTTTTCCTGTCACTTCATCATCCATCCACCTCAAAATAGCTGATATTCTTCCCCATTCTAATAATTATACTGCCTTCTAATTAATTGACTTCTTAGAATCAGAGCTTTGTCCAGAAGAGACCCTGCCATTGCAAACATTTAATGTAGATTTATACACCCCAAATAACTTGTGCCCCTTCTAACATTCACACAAGAACTATCTAAAAGGTACTAGCCCCTTGGTTGGGGTGGTCATATTCAGTAACTAAATTGCAATCTAAACTGTGTGGACTAAAAAGAGGTGAGGGTGGTAGAATTAGAAATTTGTGCAACTGCAAGAATACCAAATTTTTGCAGATATTAGGAAATATAATATATTCATGGAAGACTTTGTCTATTTCCCATTAATTTAAAATAAAAGGTGAAGCATTTTCAGAATTTGAAATGAGCTGAAATTCTGGAAAAAGTGTAGGCAAGGAGAGGGAGCCTAAGTCTTCTGCTCACAATCATGCAGCCAGTGTCAGCTGATAAGACTGGAATGACAACATTGAGTCCTGAAAATGTGTCACCAGTTGTGAAGAAAGACTGTGAAATTCTGGAGAATGGTCAAATTGGCCAGGGTAAGCTCTAGCAACATCCCACCAATATGACCTTTACCAAGAGAAGAAAAGAGCCCACTTGCAGCAGGAGATCAGTGTCTGGACAGCAGTGGTTTTTCCTATAACAGAAACATCAAGCTTTAATGTTTGTCAGCTCAAATCTAATGGTGGCTATGTTGTTGCTTAAATTAGCAGTCTGGGGTTAAGATGGGCTGGTTCAGCAGCTTGTTTCAAGCTCTCTTATCACACAGTGGGTCTTATAGTGATCATCATAACAAGGTTCTACACTGATTAGTCAAAAGCTACAGTTTACTTTCAAAATTTGAAATCCTAAAGAAGTTTATTGTTTGTCCATCTCTAGTTTTCTACCTGAGAAATCTAGACTATTGGCAAAAGTACAAAAGTTGGCTGGTGCTTTGAAAACTATTCTCTGAGCTCTGCCCACTGAATTCTTCCCACTAAATACTACAAATCTGTCTACCACTCTGTGTGTGTGTGAAGATGGATTGTTAAGCAGTAACTAAGTTTGTCTTAGTTGAGTCATCAGTGAATCATTCCTTTGTACCTTTCAGAATGTCTGTGAATTAAGAGTTTCATTGAGCCACCAGATTCTCTTCCGATCAGGGAAAGGTAGATTATATTTCTCCCAGTACACTGTTAACTGTTCATTGAATCCCGAGCTAATGCTAGGGCCAAGCCACTAAACCCTTGAATTGGACTGAGGCATATACATTCTCCAATCTCCAGAGCCCATTACAGGACTGTGTCTCCTTTTTAATTTAAGCTTATGTCCAAGAATTTTTTCTTTTAATTCTCATTGTTGACATGACTTATTTTGGCTTTGAACACCCGTTGACAAGTTTATAGAGTTTGAACTGCTGATATATTCCCGTTCAACTACAAATACCAATAACCTTTCTTTCGTTGGACTACCTGGAATACAGTGAGCATAGTCATTATTTTGAAAGCAGTCCTCAGTCCTGATAATGCAGAACATTTACAGTTCTTTGCCAGCACTTGAGCGAGGGTGTTTCTTGTGGATCCCAGGGATTATCTTCACATCCCCTAATGCAACCATGAGAAAACACCATATTGTTATCCAAAATCAAGTTTTTGTCAGTATTGCATTCCCATTGCAAAACAGTTAAGAATTGTAGGAGTTCTGAGATTTTACCATGCTGAGATTTTTAGCAACCTAGCATGTTCCTTTCTTACTGATGTTGTTGGGGAGATGAGACCTTTGGTCAGAGACAGTGAACATTATCACTCACAGCAAACGCAGCCATGGTTAAATTTGTAGCCATTCCCTAATCTCAGATGAATACACAGAGTGAAATTTTGATGCCTACAGAATCAGTGGGCTGTTAACATGAAGAAAGTTTAATGCATGGTAAAACACTATTTATATTAGTATCTTTATGTATAATTTATCAGAATCACTTATTTATTAGTATCTTTATCTAGGATAAGTCTATCATGACTCAAGATTACTTGCTGCAAAAACAATCATGAGAAATGACATGGGAAACAATGATCATTGTTTTTCCATTTTTCCTTCTGCATTTATTGAGATATATTTGACATAACACATTGTGTAAGGTTTGGTTCACAGGGTAGATATTTGAGTTACATGTATCATAAAGTAAATATTATAGCAAATTTAGGGAGAACACATTATCTCCTTTAGATACAATATTAAAGAAATACAATTTGTCTTTTGGTTGTGATGAGAATCCTTAGTGTCTGCTCTCTTAACAACATTCATATATAACATAAAACAGTATTAATTGTATTTACCATGTTAATACGTAGCATCCCTTGAACACGTTTATTTAACTGCTGGAGATATGTATCTTTCGAATGCATTAATGTAATTCTGCTTTCCCAACCCCTGCCTCTGTTAACTACAAATCTGCTTTTTTTCTATAAGTATGTTTGTTTGTTTTTGAAGTGTACTTTAATGTATAACACTGTGTTAGTTTCTCTTACATAACAAAATGTTTGCAAATTTTAATACATTTCAAACTGATCACAATAAATCTAGTTATTATATGTTGCTATTTAAAGATATTTCATAGTTATTGACTATTCCCCGTACAGGAATTTTCTTGTCCCTGACTCATTTAATTTGCAACTGGAAAATTTTCTCTCTTAGTTTTCCTCAACTCTTTCTTTTTCTTCACCACATTTCCCTCCTTCTTGTGAACAACATATTTCTTTCTGTATCTATAACTCGTTTTCTGTTTTGTTATGTTAATTTGTTTTAAATTCCAAATATGAGTAAAATAATTCAGCATTTGTCATTATCTATCTGACTTGTTTCACTTAGCATATTACACTCTTGGTCTACCCATTTGTTGCAAATGGCAAGAACTTATACATTTTAGAGCTGAGTTATGACCCATTAAAATTTTATGTGTGTGTGTGCATATATATATATACAGTGAGCATATATATATACATATTTAGAGTGTATGCATATATAGATATACAAATATAGATAAATCTTTAGTTAACAGATGGTTAGATATATACACTATTAACAGGCATTTTCTTTTCTTTTTTTTTACATTTTTATTGATTCATAATCATTTTACAGTGTTGTGTCATATTCAACAGACATTTTCTTTATCCATCATTTTTTGATGAGCAATTAGTTTTCTTCTATGTCCTCGCTATTGTAAATAATGCGGCAGTGAGTATAGGGTTGAATATATCTTTTCTGATTAGTGTTTTTATTCTCTTGGAATAAGTATCCAGATATGGAAATGTTGGATCATATTTCATTTTTAATTTTTGGATAAAACTCTACAGTGTTTCCACAGTGGCAGTACAAATTTACATTCACTCAAGCCATGGATCAAGGTTCTTTTCCTTACATCCTCACCAATATTTATATTTGTTACCAGTTTGATCATTGTCATTCTGACAGGAGTGACATAAAATCTCATTGTGTTTTGGACTTGCATTTTTCTGATGGTTTGTGATGTTGACCATTTTCATGTGCCTGTTGATTACCTTTCCCTCAATGTATGTTCATTTTTTGAAATGGGCTTTATGACCATAACTGTTTGATTTCATTTTTAGGCATTCTGTTGTGTTCCAAAATTCTGTTTGTTCTGTGCCACTTCTATATTCATTACTGCAGCTTTGTATTATAGTTTAAAATCAGGGACAGTGATACTTCCTCTTTGTTCTTTGTCAAAGTTGATTGTATTTTTAGTTTGCTTGTTTTGTTTTGTTTTGTTTTGTTTTCTTTTTTACTGATTTCAACTATTTTGTGTTTACATGTAAATTTAAGATTTATTTTTTGTAAGTGTCTGAAAATGCACTTTGTATTTTGATAGGCACTGAATGTAATTTGTGTATTTTCTTGGATAGTACTGTCATTTAAACAATATTTGTTTCCTAATATATGAACACAGTATATCCTTTCATCTGTTTGCGTTATCTTCAATTTCTGTTATAAATATTTTATAGTTTTCTGAGTACAGGTATTTTACCTCATTGTTTGGATACATTTCTTGATTTTTTTGTTTTTTGTAATGCAACTCTAAGTGAGACAGTTACCTCACTTCCTCTATCTGTTAGCTTGTTGTTAGTGTGTAGAAATGCAAGATTTCTGTATGTTAATTTTACATTCTTAAATTTTACCAAATGCATTGATAAGCCCTAGTAGTTTTGTGGCGTCTCCTTTAGGATTTCTGTTTAAAGTATTTCATCTGCAAACAGATAC
>NW_027328980.1:0-33368 GCF_048564905.1 Vicugna pacos | reverse complement strand
TGGGATGTGGGTGTTAGCTTACAACCCACAACCATGGAATAACTGTGCCCCCTGAAAGATGCTTTGACTCTGTTTCCCTACATCCAGCACACAAACGAAGATGTTTTCTGGTGTTCTGAGTCTGGGTAGGTTCCTCCAACTGACAGCAGCACCTGGGTCCTAATAGAATCCTTTAGCTTGACTTCCCTAAGTGTATTCCTAGGCCTAGCAGTGAGCGATGGTGGGGGAAGGTCTCTAAAGCCAAGTATTAGCGAGTGCATCTCTGTGGGCAGTGGAGGGTTTTAAACTACTTCCCCAAACTTGGAAAACCTGTTCCCCCATAAAGATGCGTGGAATCTGTTTCCCGACCTCCAGTACACACACGGAGACGTGCTCAGGTGTCCTGATTGTGGGGAGGCTCCTCCAAGTGACAGCAGTGCCTGGGTTCTAATAGAATAACTAGCTTGTATTCCTTGTGTGTTTTCCTAGGCCGGGCTGAGAGGGAAAGCTGGGAGTTTGCCTTGGAGGCCAAGTAGCAGCAACTGCCTCCCTATGGAATGTGGAATTATTTAGAGGACTTCCCCCTAATGGGGAACATTTGTGACCCCATTCATCTACTTGGATTGTGGCTCCACATCTCCCCGCCACAAGGTTGGGTTCCGGGATCCTGAGTGTGGGGAAGTTCCTCCAAATTTCAGGAGCGCTTGTGTTCTACTTGAATCCCTTAACTTGCCTTCCCTGATGGTTTGCCTAGGCTGGAGTGCTGGGGAATGTGGGGTTTCGGCTCTAATACCAACAATTTGCCAATGCATCTACATGGGAATTTGAGAAATTTTACCTACACCCAGCAACGTGGGAATACATGTGCCACCTGAAAGATGCCTTGACCCTGTTTCCCCACCACCAGCACACAAACGAGGAAGTGTTCTTCTATCCTGAATGGTGGGAGTTCCCTCCAAATGACAGCAGCACCTGGGGTCTAATAGAATCCGTTACCTTGACCTCCTTGAGTGTTTACCTAGGCCGGGCTGTGAGCGAATGTGGGGGATGGGCTCTAAAGACAAGGGTTAGCGAGTGCCCCTCTCTGGGCAGTGGAGTTTTTAAACCAAATCCCCAACTTGGAACACCTGTGCCCCCATAAAGATGCGTGGACTTTGTTTCCCTCCTCCAGCACATACACGACATTGGGTTCAGATGTCTTGAGTGTGGGGAAGTTCTTCCAAATAACAGCAGTGCCTGGGTTCTAATATTATACCTTAACTTGTATTCCATGGTGGATTGCCAAGGCCGGTGTGCGGGGGAAAGTTGGGATTGGGCTCTAAACCAAGTAGTAGCGAGAGCCTATCCATGGGATGTGGGTGTTTAACCTACAGACCACAACCATGGAATAACTGTGCCCCCTGAAAAATGCGTGTGCTATGTTTCCCCACTTCCAGCAAACACAGGAAGAAGTGTTCTGGTGTTCAGACTGTGGGGAGCTACCTCCAACAGACAGTAGCACCTGGGTTGTAATAGAATCCCTTAGCTTGACTTCCCTAAGTGTTTTCCTAGGCCTAGCAGTGAGCGATGTTGGGGGATGGGCTCTAAAGCCAAGTATTAGCGAGTGCATCTCTGTGGGTATTGGAGGGTTTGAAACTACTTCCCGAATCTTGGAACACCTGTGCCCCCATATAGATGCGTGGACTCTGTTTCCCCACCTCCAGCACACACACTGAGACGTGCTCAGGTATCCTGATTGTGGGGAGTCTCCTCCAAATGCCAGCAGCGCCTGGGTTCTTATAGAATCCCTTAGCTTGTCTTCCCTGATGTCATTCCTAGGCTGGAGAGGGGTGGAATGTGGGGATTGGGCTCTAAACCAAGTATTAGCGAGAGCCTATCGATGGGATGTGGCTGTTTAACATACAACCCACAACCATGGAATAACTGTGCCCCCTGAAAGATGCTTTGACTCTGTTTCCCTACATCCAGCTCACACACGAAGAAGTGTTCTGGTATTCTGAGAGTAGGGAGGCTCCACAAACTGACAGCAGCACCTGGGTTCTAATAGAATCCCTTAGCTTGACTTCCCTAAGTGATTTCCTAGGCCTAGCAGTGAGCGATGGTGGGGGATGGGCTCTAAAGCCAAGTATTAGCGAGTGCATCTCTGTGGGTATTGGAGGGTTTGAAACTACTTCCCCAATCTTGGAACACCTGTGCCCCCATACAGATGCGTGGACTCTGTTTCGGTCCTCCAGCACATACACGACAATGGGTTCAGATGTCTTGAGTGTGGGGAAGTTCTTCCAAATAACAGCAGTGCCTGGGTTCTAATACTATACCTTAACTTGTATTCCATGGTGGATTGCCAAGACCGGTGTGCGGGGGAAATTTGGGATTGGGCTCTAAACCAAGTAGTGGCGAGAGCCTATCCATGGGATGTGGGTGTTTAACCTACAACCCACAACCATGGAATAACTGTGCCCCCTGAAAAATGCGTGTGCTATGTTTCCACACTTCCAGCAAACACAGGAAGCAGTGTTGTGGTGTTCTGACAGTTGGGAGCTTCCTCCAACAGACAGTAGCACCTGGGTTGTATTAGAATCCCTTAGCTTGACTTCCCTAAGTGTTTTCCTAGGCCTAGCAGTGAGTGATGGTGGGGGATGGGCTCTAAAGCCAAGTATTAGCGAGTGCATCTCTGTGGGTATTGGAGGGTTTGAAACTACTTCCCCAATCTTGGAACACCTGTGCCCCCATACAGATGCGTGGACTCTGTTTCCCCACCTCCAGCACACACACTGAGACGTGCTCAGGTATCCTGTTTGTGGGAGTCTCCTCCAAATGCCATCAGCGCCTGGGTTCTTATAGAATCCCTTAGCTTGTCTTCCCTGATGGCATTCCTAGGCTGGAGAGGGGTGGAATGTGGGGATTGGGCTCTAAACCAAGTATTATCGAGAGCCTATTGATGGGATGTGGCTGTTTAACTTACAACCCACAACCATGGAATAACTGTGCCCCCTGAAAGATGCTTTGACTCTGTTTCCCTACATCCAGCTCACACACGAAGAAGTGTTCTGGTATTCTGAGAGTAGGGAGGCTCCAAAAACTGACAGCAGCTCCTGGATTCTAATAGAATCCCTTAGCTTGACTTCCCTAAGTGATTTCCTAGGCCTAGCAGTGAGCGATGGTGGGGGATGGGCTCTAAAGCAAAGTAATAGCTAGTGCCTCTCTATGAGAAGTGAAGGTGTTTAAACTACATCATCTACCTGGGAATAACTGTGCCCCCATAAAGATGCATGAACTCAGTTTCCCCACTTCCAACACACACACGAAGACGTGTTCAGGTATCCTGAGTTTGGGCCGGCAATTTCAAGTGACAGCACCGCCTGGGTTCTAATAATATCCTATAGCTTGTAATCCCTGAGTGTTTCCCTAGGCCTGGCTCTGAGGGAAAGCTGGGGGTTGGGCTTTGAGGCCATATACTAGCGAGTGCCCCCGATGGACTGTGGAAGAATTTAGATCAATTCTCCCTAAAGGTGAACACCTGTGCCCACATACATCTACGTGGTGTGGGGATACAGAAATACCCCTCCCACAAGACTGGCTTCTGGAATCCTGAATTGGGAAAGATCCTCCAACTGACAGCAGTGCCAGTGTTCTAGATAATACTTAACCTCTCTTCCCTGATGGATTGTGTAAGCTGGAGTGCGGTTCAAAGTGGGATTTGAGCTCTAAATCCAAGTATTAGTGAGTGAGTGCCTTTCTATGGAAATTGGAGGTGTTTAACCAACAACCCACAACAATGGATTACCTGTGCCCCCTGAAATACGCGTTTACTCTGTTTCTCCACCAACAGCACACACACGAAGAAGTTTTCTGGAATCCTGAGCATGGGGAGGCTACTCCAAATCACAACAGAACCTAGGTTCTATTAGACTCCCTTAGCTTGTGTTCCCTGAGTGTTTCCTTAGGCCGGGCCATGAGGGAAAGCTGGGGGTTGGGCTTGGAGGCCAATTAGCAGCGAGTACCCTCCGATGGACTGAGGAAGTTCTTAGAGGAATTCTCCCTAAAGGGAAACACCTGAGCACATATTCATCTGCGTGGATTGGGGCTCCACACCTCCCCACCACACAAGGTTGGATTCCAGAATCCTGAGGGTGTGGTAGTTCCTCCAAGTGACATCAGCGTCTTGGTTTTAATTGAACCCCTTTGCTTGTCTTCCCTGATGGTTTTCCTAGGCCAGAGTTTGGCTGAAAGTGGGATTGGGCTCTAAAACCTAGCATCAGCATGTGCCTCTCCATGGGAATTGGAGATGTTTATCATACAACCCACAACTTGGGAATAACTGTGCCCCCTGAAAAATGCGTGTGCTTTGTTTCCCCACCTCCACACACACACGAAGTTTTCTGGTATCCTGAGTGTGGGGAGGCTCCTGCAACAGACAGTAGCACCTGGGATCTAATTGGATCCATTAGGTTGACTTCCCTGAGTATATACCTTGGCCGGGTTGTGAGCGAAGTTGGTGGTTGTGGTCTAAAACCAAGTATTAGCGAGTTCCTATCCTTTGGCAGTGGAGGTGGTGAAAGTATATCCCCAACCTGGGAACACCTGTGCCCCCATAAAGAGGCGTGGACACTGTTTCCCTCCTCCAGCACACACATGACATCTGGTTCAGATGTCTTGAGTGTGGGGAGGTTCTTCCAAGTAACAGCAGCGCCTCGTATCCAATACAATACCTTAACTTGTCTTCCATGATGGCTTGCCAAGGCCGGTGTGTGGGGGAAAGTTGGGATTGGGCTCTAAACCAAGTATTAGCGAGAGCCTATCCATGGGATGTGGGTGTTAGCTTACAACCCACAACCATGGAATAACTGTGCCCCCTGAAAGATGCTTTGACTCTGTTTCCCTACATCCAGCACACAAACGAAGATGTTTTCTGGTGTTCTGAGTCTGGGTAGGTTCCTCCAACTGACAGCAGCACCTGGGTCCTAATAGAATCCCTTAGCTTGACTTCCCTAAGTGTTTTCCTAGGCCTAGCAGTGAGCGATGGTGGGGGAAGGGCTCTAAAGCCAAGTATTAGCGAGTGCAACTCTGTGGGCAGTGGAGGGTTTTAAACTACTTCCCCAAACTTGGAAAACCTGTTCCCCCATAAAGATGCTTGGAATCTGTTTCCCGACCTCCAGTACACACACGGAGACGTGCTCAGGTGTCCTGATTGTGGGGAGGCTCCTCCAAGTGACAGCAGTGCCTGGGTTCTAATAGAATAACTAGCTTGTATTACTTGTGTGTTTTCCTAGGCCGGGCTGAGAGGGAAAGCTGGGAGTTTGCCTTGGAGGCCTATTAGCAGCAACTGCCTCCCTATGGAATGTGGAAGTATTTAGAGGACTTCCCCCTAATGGGGAACATTTGTGACCCCATTCATCTACTTGGATTGTGGCTCCACATCTCCCCGCCACAAGGTTGGGTTCCGGGATCCTGAGTGTGGGGAAGTTCCTCCAAATGTCAGGAGCGCTTCTGTTCTACTTGAATCCCTTAACATGCCTTCCCTGATGGTTTGCCTAGGCTGGAGTGCTGGGGAATGTGGGGTTTCGGCTCTAATACCAAGAATTTGCCAATGCATCTACATGGGAATTTGAGAAATTTTACCTACACCCAGCAACGTGGGAATACATGTGCCACCTGAAAGATGCCTTGACCCTGTTTCCCCACCACCAGCACACAAACGAGGAAGTGTTCTTCTATCCTGAATGGTGGGAGTTCCCTCCAAATGACAGCAGCACCTGGGGTCTAATAGAATCCGTTACCTTGACCTCCTTGAGTGTTTACCTAGGCCGGGCTGTGAGCGAATGTGGGGGATGGGCTCTAAAGACAAGGGTTAGCGAGTGCCCCTCTCTGGGCAGTGGAGTTTTTAAACCAAATCCCCAACTTGGAACACCTGTGCCCCCATAAAGATGCGTGGACTTTGTTTCCCTCCTCCAGCACATACACGACATTGGGTTCAGATGTCTTGAGTGTGGGGAAGTTCTTCCAAATAACAGCAGTGCCTGGGTTCTAATATTATACCTTAACTTGTATTCCATGGTGGATTGCCAAGGCCGGTGTGCGGGGGAAAGTTGGGATTGGGCTCTAAACCAAGTAGTAGCGAGAGCCTATCCATGGGATGTGGGTGTTTAACCTACAACCCACAACCATGGAATAACTGTGCCCCCTGAAAAATGCGTGTGCTATGTTTCCCCACTTCCAGCAAACACAGGAAGAAGTGTTCTGGTGTTCTGACTGTGGGGAGCTTCCTCCAACAGACAGTAGCACCTGGGTTGTAATAGAATCCCTTAGCTTGACTTCCCTAAGTGTTTTCCTAGGCCTAGCAGTGAGCGATGGTGGGGGATGGGCTCTAAAGCCAAGTATTAGCGAGTGCATCTCTGTGGGTATTGGAGGGTTTGAAACTACTTCCCCAATCTTGGAACACCTGTGCCCCCATACAGATTCGTGGACTCTGTTTCCCCACCTCCATCACACACACTGAGACGTGCTCAGGTATCCTGATTGTGGGGAGTCTCCTCCAAATGCCAGCAGCGCCTGGGTTCTTATAGAATCCCTTAGCTTGTCTTCCCTGATGGCATTCCTAGGCTGGAGAGGGGTGGAATGTGGGGATTGGGCTCTAAACCAAGTATTAGCGAGAGCCTATCGATGGGATGTGGCTGTTTAACATACAACCCACAACCATGGAATAACTGTGCCCCCTGAAAGATGCTTTGACTCTGTTTCCCTACATCCAGCTCACACACGAAGAAGTGTTCTGATATTCTGAGAGTAGGGAGGCTCCACAAACTGACAGCAGCACCTGGGTTCTAATAGAATCCCTTAGCTTGACTTCCCTAAGTGATTTCCTAGGCCTAGCAGTGAGCGATGTTGGGGGATGGGCTCTAAAGCCAAGTAATAGCTAGTGCCTCTCTATGAGAAGTGAAGGTGTTTAAACTACATCATCTACCTGGGAATAACTGTGCCCCCATAAAGATGCATGAACTCAGTTTCCCCACTTCCAACACACACACGAAGACGTGTTCAGGTATCCTGAGTTTGGGCCGGCAATTTCAAGTGACAGCACCGCCTGGGTTCTAATAATATCCGATAGCTTGTAATCCCTGAGTGTTTCCCTAGGCCTGGCTCTGAGGGAAAGCTGGGGGTTGGGCTTTGTGGCCATATAGTAGCGAGTGCCCCCGATAGACTGTGGAAGTATTTAGATCAATTCTCCCTAAAGGTGAACACCTGTGCCCACATCCATCTACGTGGAGTGGGGATACAGAAATCCCCCTCCCACATGACTGGCTTCTGGAATCCTGAATTGGGAAAGATCCTCCAACTGACAGCAGTGCCAGTGTTCTAGAGAATCCTTAACCACTCTTCCCTGATGGATTGCGTAAGCTGGAGTGCGGTTCAAAGTGGGATTTGAGCTCTAAATCCAAGTATTAGTGAGTGAGTGCCTTTCCATGGAAATTGGAGGTGTTTAACCAACAACCCACAACAATGGAATACCTGTGCCCCCTGAAATACGCTGGACTCTGTTTCTCCACCAACAGCACACACACGAAGAAGTTTTCTGGAATCCTGAGCATGGGGAGGCTACTCCAAATCACAGCAGACCCTAGGTTCTATTAGAATCCCTTAGCTTGTGTTCCCTGAGTGTTTCCTTAGGCCGGGCCATGAGGGAAAGCTGGGGGTTGGGCTTGGAGGCCAATTAGCAGCGAGTACCCTCCGATGGACTGAGGAAATTCTTAGAGGAATTCTCCCTAAAGGGAAACACCTGAGCCATTATTCATCTGCGTGGATTGGGGCTCCACACCTCCCCACCACACAAGGTTGGATTCCAGAATCCTGAGGGTGTGGTAGTTCCTCCAAGTGACATCAGCGTCTTGGTTTTAATTGAACCCCTTTGCTTGTCTTCCCTGATGGTTTTCCTAGGCCAGAGTTTGGCTGAAAGTGGGATTGGGCTCTAAAACCTAGTATCAGCATGTGCCTCTCCATGGGAAGTGGAGATGTTTATCATACAACCCACAACTTGGGAATAACTGTGCCCCCTGAAAAATGCGTGTGCTTTGTTTCCCCACCTCCACACACACACGAAGTTTTCTGGTATCCTGAGTGTGGGGAGGCTCCTGCAACAGACAGTAGCACCTGGGATCTAATTGGATCCATTAGGTTGACTTCCCTGAGTATATACCTTGGCCGGGTTGTGAGCGAAGTTGGTGGTTGTGGTCTAAAACCAAGTATTAGCGAGTTCCTATCTTTTGGCAGTGGAGGTGGTGAAAGTATATCCCCAACCTGGGAACACCTGTGCCCCCATAAAGAGGCGTGGACACTGTTTCCCTCCTCCAGCACACACACGACATCTGGTTCAGATGTCTTGAGTGTGGGGAGGTTCTTCCAAGTAACAGCAGCGCCTCGGTTCTAATACAATACCTTAACTTGTCTTCCATGATGGCTTGCCAAGGCCGGTGTGTGGGGGAAAGTTGGGATTGGGCTCTAAACCAAGTATTAGCGAGAGCCTATCCATGGGATGTGGGTGTTAGCTTACAACCCACAACCATGGAATAACTGTGCCCCCTGAAAGATGCTTTGACTCTGTTTCCCTACATCCAGCACACAAACGAAGATGTTTTCTGGTGTTCTGAGTCTGGGTAGGTTCCTCCAACTGACAGCAGCACCTGGGTCCTAATAGAATCCCTTAGCTTGACTTCCCTAAGTGTTTTCCTAGGCCTAGCAGTGAGCGATGGTGGGGGAAGGGCTCTAAAGCCAAGTATTAGCGAGTGCATCTCTGTGGGCAGTGGAGGGTTTTAAACTACTTCCCCAAACTTGGAAAACCTGTTCCCCCATAAAGATGCGTGGAATCTGTTTCCCGACCTCCAGTACACACACGGAGACGTGCTCAGGTGTCCTGACTGTGGGGAGGCTCCTCCAAGTGACAGCAGTGCCTAGGTTCTAATAGAATAACTAGCTTGTATTCTTTGTGTGTTTTCCTAGGCCGGGCTGAGAAGGAATGCTGGGAGTTTGCCTTGGAGGCCAAGTAGCAGCAACTGCCTCCCTATGGAATGTGGAAGTATTTAGAGGACTTCCCCCTAATGGGGAACATTTGTGACCCCATTCATCTACTTGGAATTTGGCTCCACATCTCCCCGCCACAAGGTTGGGTTCCGGGATCCTGAGTGTGGGGAAGTTCCTCCAAATGTCAGGAGCGCTTGTGTTCTACTTGAATCCCTTAACTTGCCTTCCCTGATGGTTTGCCTAGGCTGGAGTGCTGGGGAATGTGGGGTTTCGGCTCTAATACCAAGAATTGGCCAATGCATCTACATGGGAATTTTAGAAATTTTACCTACACCCAGCAACGTGGGAATACATGTGCCACCTGAAAGATGCCTTGACCCTGTTCCCCACCACCAGCACACAAACGAGGAAGTGTTCTTCTATCCTGAATGGTGGGAGTTCCCTCCAAATGACAGCAGCACCTGGGGTCTAATAGAATCCGTTACCTTGACCTCCTTGAGTGTTTACCTAGGCCGGGCTGTGAGCGAATGTGGGGGATGGGCTCTAAAGACAAGGGTTAGCGAGTGCCCCTCTCTGGGCAGTGGAGTTTTTAAACCAAATCCCCAACTTGGAACACCTGTGCCCCCATAAAGATGCGTGGACTTTGTTTCCCTCCTCCAGCACATACACGACATTGGGTTCAGATGTCTGGAGTGTGGGGAAGTTCTTCCAAATAACAGCAGTGCCTGGGTTCTAATACTATACTTTAACTTGTATTCCATGGTGGATTGCCAAGGCCGGTGTGCGGGGGAAAGTTGGGATTGGGCTCTAAACCAAGTAGTAGCGAGAGCCTATCCATGGGATGTGGGTGTTTAACCTACAACCCACAACCATGGAATAACTGTGCCCCCTGAAAAATGCGTGTGCTATGTTTCCCCACTTCCAGCAAACACAGGAAGAAGTGTTCTGGTGTTCTGAATGTGGGGAGCTTCCTCCAACAGACAGTAGCACCTGGGTTGTAATAGAATCCCTTAGCTTGACTTCCCTAAGTGTTTTCCTAGGCCTAGCAGTGAGCGATGGTGGGGGATGGGCTCTAAAGCCAAGTATTAGCGAGTGCATCTCTGTGGGTATTGGAGGGTTTGAAACTACTTCCCCAATCTTGGAACACCTGTGCCCCCATACAGATGCGTGGACTCTGTTTCCCCACCTCCAGCACACACACTGAGACGTGCTCAGGTATCCTGATTGTGGGGAGTCTCCTCCAAATGCCAGCAGCGCCTGGGTTCTTATAGAATCCCTTAGCTTGTCTTCCCTGATGGTATTCCTAGGCTGGAGAGGGGTGGAATGTGGGGATTGGGCTCTAAACCAAGTATTAGCGAGAGCCTATCGATGGGATGTGGCTGTTTAACCTACAACCCACAACCATGGAATAACTGTGCCCCCTGAAAGATGCTTTGACTCTGTTTCCCTACATCCAGCTCACACACGAAGAAGTGTTCTGGTATTCTGAGAGTAGGGAGGCTCCACAAACTGACAGCAGCACCTGGGTTCTAATAGAATCCCTTAGCTTGACTTCCCTAAGTGATTTCCTAGGCCTAGCAGTGAGCGATGGTGGGGGATGGGCTATAAAGCCAAGTAATAGCTAGTGCCTCTCTATGAGAAGTGAAGGTGTTTAAACTACATCATCTACCTGGGAATAACTGTGCCCCCATAAAGATGCATGAACTCAGTTTCCCCACTTCCAACACACACACGAAGACGTGTTCAGGTATCCTGAGTTTGGGCCGGCAATTTCAAGTGACAGCACCGCCTGGGTTCTAATAATATCCGATAGCTTGTAATCCCTGAGTGTTTCCCTAGGCCTGGCTCTGAGGGAAAGCTGGGGGTTGGGCTTTGTGGCCATATAGTAGCGAGTGCCCCCGATAGACTGTGGAAGTATTTAGATCAATTCTCCCTAAATGTGAACACCTGTGCCCACATCCATCTACGTGGAGTGGGGATACAGAAATCCCCCTCCCACAAGACTGGCTTCTGGAATCCTGAATTGGGAAAGATCCTCCAACTGACCGCAGTGCCAGTGTTCTAGAGAATCCTTAACCTCTCTTCCCTGATGGATTGCGTAAGCTGGAGTAAGGTTCAAAGTGGGATTTGAGCTCTAAATCGAAGTATTAGTGAGTGAGTGCCTTTCCATGGAAATTGGAGGTGTTTAACCAACAACCCACAACAATGGAATACCTGTGACCCCTGAAATACGCGTGGACTCTGTTTCTCCACCAACAGCACACACACGAAGAAGTTTTCTGTAATCCTGAGCATGGGGAGGCTACTCCAAATCACAGCAGACCCTAGGTTCTATTAGAGTCCCTTAGCTTGTGTTCCCTGAGTGTTTCCTTAGGCCGGGCCATGAGGGAAAGCTGGGGGTTGGGCTTGGAGGCCAATTAGCAGCGAGTACCCTCCGATGGACTGAGGAAGTTCTTAGAGGAATTCTCCCTAAAGGGAAACACCTGAGCACATATTCATCTGCGTGGATTGGGGCTCCACACCTCCCCACCACACAAGGTTGGATTCCAGAATCCTGAGGGTGTGGTAGTTCCTCCAAGTGACATCAGCGTCTTGGTTTTAATTGAACCCCTTTGCTTGTCTTCCCTGATGGTTTTCCTAGGCCAGAGTTTGGCTGAAAGTGGGATTGGGCTCTAAAACCTAGTATCAGCATGTGCCTCTCCATGGGAAGTGGAGATGTTTAACATACAACCCACAACTTGGGATTAACTGTGCCCCCTGAAAAATGCGTGTGCTTTGTTTCCCCACCTCCACACACACACGAAGTTTTCTGGTATCCTGAGTGTGGGGAGGCTCCTGCAACAGACAGTAGCACCTGGGATCTAATTGGATCCATTAGGTTGACTTCCCTGAGTATATACCTTGGCCGGGTTGTGAGCGAAGTTGGTGGTTGTGGTCTAAAACCAAGTATTAGCGAGTTCCTATCTTTTGGCAGTGGAGGTGGTGAAAGTATATCCCCAACCTGGGAACACCTGTGCCCCCATAAAGAGGCGTGGACACTGTTTCCCTCCTCCAGCACACACACGACATCTGGTTCAGATGTCTTGAGTGTGGGGAGGTTCTTCCAAGTAACAGCAGCGCCTCGGTTCTAATACAATACCTTAACTTGTCTTCCATGATGGCTTGCCAAGGCCGGTGTGTGGGGGAAAGTTGGGATTGGGCTCTAAACCAAGTATTAGCGAGAGCCTATCCATGGGATGTGGGTGTTAGCTTACAACCCACAACCATGGAATAACTGTGCCCCCTGAAAGATGCTTTGACTCTGTTTCCCTACATCCAGCACACAAACGAAGATGTTTTCTGGTGTTCTGAGTCTGGGTAGGTTCCTCCAACTGACAGCAGCACCTGGGTCCTAATAGAATCCCTTAGCTTGACTTCCCTAAGTGTTTTCCTAGGCCTAGCAGTGAGCGATGGTGGGGGAAGGGCTCTAAAGCCAAGTATTAGCGAGTGCATCTCTGTGGGCAGTGGAGGGTTTTAAACTACTTCCCCAAACTTGGAAAACCTGTTCCCCCATAAAGATGCGTGGAATCTGTTTCCCGACCTCCAGTACACACACGGAGACGTGCTCAGGTGTCCTGACTGTGGGGAGGCTCCTCCAAGTGACAGCAGTGCCTGGGTTCTAATAGAATAACTAGCTTGTATTCCTTGTGTGTTTTCCTAGGCCGGGCTGAGAGGGAAAGCTGGGAGTTTGCCTTGGAGGCCAAGTAGCAGCAACTGCCTCCCTATGGAATGTGGAAGTATTTAGAGGACTTCCCCCTAATGGGGAACATTTGTGACCCCATTCATCTACTTGGAATTTGGCTCCATATCTCCCCGACACAAGGTTGGGTTCCGGGATCCTGAGTGTGGGGAAGTTCCTCCAAATGTCAGGAGCGCTTGTGTTCTACTTGAATCCCTTAACTTGCCTTCCCTGATGGTTTGCCTAGGCTGGAGTGCTGGGGAATGTGGGGTTTCGGCTCTAATACCAAGAATTGGCCAATGCATCTACATGGGAATTTGAGAAATTTTACCTACACCCAGCAACGTGGGAATACATGTGCCACCTGAAAGATGCCTTGACCCTGTTTCCCCACCACCAGCACACAAACGAGGAAGTGTTCTTCTATCCTGAATGGTGGGAGTTCCCTCCAAATGACAGCAGCACCTGGGGTCTAATAGAATCCGTTACCTTGACCTCCTTGAGTGTTTACCTAGGCCGGGCTGTGAGCGAATGTGGGGGATGGGCTCTAAAGACAAGGGTTAGCGAGTGCCCCTCTCTGGGCAGTGGAGTTTTTAAACCAAATCCCCAACTTGGAACACCTGTGCCCCCATAAAGATGCGTGGACTTTGTTTCCCTCCTCCAGCACATACACGACATTGGGTTCAGATGTCTTGAGTGTGGGGAAGTTCTTCCAAATAACAGCAGTGCCTGGGTTCTAATACTATACCTTAACTTGTATTCCATGGTGGATTGCCAAGGCCGGTGTGCGGGGGAAAGTTGGGATTGGGCTCTAAACCAAGTAGTAGCGAGAGCCTATCCATGGGATGTGGGTGTTTAACCTACAACCCACAACCATGGAATTACTGTGCCCCCTGAAAAATGTGTGTGCTATGTTTCCCCACTTCCAGCAAACACAGGAAGAAGTGTTCTGGTGTTCTGACTGTGGGGAGCTTCCTCCAACAGACAGTAGCACCTGGGTTGTAATAGAATCCCTTAGCTTGACTTCCATAAGTGTTTTCCTAGGCCTAGCAGTGAGCGATGGTGGGGGATGGGCTCTAAAGCTAAGTATTAGCGAGTGCAACTCTGTGGGTATTGGAGGGTTTGAAACTACTTCCCCAATCTTGGAACACCTGTGCCCCCATACAGATGCGTGGACTCTGTTTCCCCACCTCCAGCACACACACTGAGACGTGCTCAGGTATCCTGATTGTGGGGAGTCTCCTCCAAATGCCAGCAGCGCCTGGGTTCTTATAGAATCCCTTAGCTTGTCTTCCCTGATGGCATTCCTAGGCTGGAGAGGGGTGGAATGTGGGGATTGGGCTCTAAACCAAGTATTAGCGAGAACCTATCAATGGGATGTGGCTGTTTAACCTACAACCCACAACCATGGAATAACTGTGCCCCCTGAAAGATGCTTTGACTCTGTTTCCCTACATCCAGCTCACACACGAGGAAGTGTTCTGGTATTCTGAGAGTAGGGAGGCTCCACAAACTGACAGCAGCACCTGGGTTCTAATAGAATCCCTTAGCTTGACTTCCCTAAGTGATTTCCTAGGCCTAGCAGTGAGCGATGGTGGGGGATGGGCTCTAAAGCCAAGTAATAGCTAGTGCCTCTCTATGAGAAGTGAAGGTGTTTAAACTACATCATCTACCTGGGAATAACTGTGCCCCCATAAAGATGCATGAACTCAGTTTCCCCACTTCCAACACACACACGAAGACGTGTTCAGGTATCCTGAGTTTGGGCCGGCAATTTCAAGTGACAGCACCGCCTGGGTTCTAATAGTGTCCGATAGCTTGTAATTCCTGAGTGTTTCCCTAGGCCTGGCTCTGAGGGAAAGCTGGGGGTTGGGCTTTGTGGCCATATAGTAGCGACTGCCCCCGATAGACTGTGGAAGTATTTAGATCAATTCTCCCTAAAGGTGAACACCTGTGCCCACATCCATCTACGTGGAGTGGGGATACAGAAATCCCCCTCCCACAAGACTGGCTTCTGGAATCCTGAATTGGGAAAGATCCTCCAACTGACAGCAGTGCCAGTGTTCTAGAGAATCCTTAACCTCTCTTCCCTGATGGATTGCGTAAGCTGGAGTGCGGTTCAAAGTGGGATTTGAGCTCTAAATCCAAGTATTAGTGAGTGAGTGCCTTTCCATGGAAATTGGAGGTGTTTAACCAACAACCCACAACAATGGAATACCTGTGCCCCCTGAAATATGCTGGACTATGTTTCTCCACCAACAGCACACACACGAAGAAGTTTTCTGGAATCCTGAGCATGGGGAGGCTACTCCAAATCACAGCAGACCCTAGGTTCTATTAGAATCCCTTAGCTTGTGTTCCCTGAGTGTTTCCTTAGACCGGGCCATGAGGGAAAGCTGGGGGTTGGGCTTGGAGGCCAATTAGCAGCGAGTACCCTCCGATGGACTGAGGAAGTTCTTAGAGGAATTCTCCCTAAAGGGAAACACCTGAGCACATATTCATCTGCGTGGATTGGGGCTCCACACCTCCCCACCACACAAGGTTGGATTCCAGAATCCTGAGGGTGTGGTAGTTCCTCCAAGTGACATCAGCGTCTTGGTTTTAATTGAACCCCTTTGCTTGTCTTCCCTGATGGTTTTCCTAGGCCAGAGTTTGGCTGAAAGTGGGATTGGGCTCTAAAACCTAGTATCAGCATGTGCCTCTCCATGGGTAGTGGAGATGTTTATCATACAACCCACAACTTGGGAATAACTGTGCCCCCTGAAAAATGCGTGTGCTTTGTTTCCCCACCTCCACACACACACGAAGTTTTCTGGTATCCTGAGTGTGGGGAGGCTCCTGCAACAGACAGTAGCACCTGGGATCTAATTGGATCCATTAGGTTGACTTCCCTGAGTATATACCTTGGCCGGGTTGTGAGCGAAGTTGGTGGTTGTGGTCTAAAACCAAGTATTAGCGAGTTCCTATCTTTTGGCAGTGGAGGTGGTGAAAGTATATCCCCAACCTGGGAACACCTGTGCCCCCATAAAGAGGCGTGGACACTGTTTCCCTCCTCCAGCACACACACGACATCTGGTTCAGATGTCTTGAGTGTGGGGAGGTTCTTCCAAGTAACAGCAGCGCCTCGGTTCTAATACAATACCTTAACTTGTCTTCCATGATGGCTTGCCAAGGCCGGTGTGTGGGGGAAAGTTGGGATTGGGCTCTAAACCAAGTATTAGCGAGAGCCTATCCATGGGATGTGGGTGTTAGCTTACAACCCACAACCATGGAATAACTGTGCCCCCTGAAAGATGCTTTGACTCTGTTTCCCTACATCCAGCACACAAACGAAGATGTTTTCTGGTGTTCTGAGTCTGGGTAGGTTCCTCCAACTGACAGCAGCACCTGGGTCCTAATAGAATCCCTTAGCTTGACTTCCCTAAGTGTTTTCCTAGGCCTAGCAGTGAGCGATGGTGGGGGAAGGGCTCTAAAGCCAAGTATTAGCGAGTGCATCTCTGTGGGCAGTGGAGGGTTTTAAACTACTTCCCCAAACTTGGAAAACCTGTTCCCCCATAAAGATGCGTGGAATCTGTTTCCCGACCTCCAGTACACACACGGAGACGTGCTCAGGTGTCCTGACTGTGGGGAGGCTCCTCCAAGTGACAGCAGTGCCTGGGTTCTAATAGAATAACTAGCTTGTATTCCTTGTGTGTTTTCCTAGGCCGGGCTGAGAGGGAAAGATGGGAGTTTGCCTTGGAGGCCAAGTAGCAGCAACTGCCTCCCTATGGAATGTGGAAGTATTTAGAGGACTTCCCCCTAATGGGGAACATTTGTGACCCCATTCATCTACTTGGAATTTGGCTCCACATCTCCCCGCCACAAGGTTGGGTTCCGGGATCCTGAGTGTGGGGAAGTTCCTCCAAATGTCAGGAGCGCTTGTGTTCTACTTGAATCCATTAACTTGCCTTCCCTGATGGTTTGCCTAGGCTGGAGTGCTGGGGAATGTGGGGTTTCGGCTCTAATACCAAGAATTGGCCAATGCATCTACATGGGAATTTGAGAAATTTTACCTACACCCAGCAACGTGGGAATACATGTGCCACCTGAAAGATGCCTTGACCCTGTTTCCCCACCACCAGCACACAAACGAGGAAGTGTTCTTCTATCCTGAATGGTGGGAGTTCCCTCCAAATGACAGCAGCACCTGGGGTCTAATAGAATCCGTTACCTTGACCTCCTTGAGTGTTTACCTAGGCCGGGCTGTGAGCCAATGTGGGGGATGGGCTCTAAAGACAAGGTTTAGCGAGTGCCCCTCTCTGGGCAGTGGAGTTTTTAAACCAAATCCCCAACTTGGAACACCTGTGCCCCCATAAAGATGCGTGGACTTTGTTTCCCTCCTCCAGCACATACACGACATTGGGTTCAGATGTCTTGAGTGTGGGGAAGTTCTTCCAAATAACAGCAGTGCCTGGGTTCTAATACTATACCTTAACTTGTATTCCATGGTGGATTGCCAAGGCCGGTGTGCGGGGGAAAGTTGGGATTGGGCTCTAAACCAAGTAGTAGCGAGAGCCTATCCATGGGATGTGGGTGTTTAACCTACAACCCACAACCATGGAATAACTGTGCCCCCTGAAAAATGCGTGTGCTATGTTTCCCCACTTCCAGCAAACACAGGAAGAAGTGTTCTGGTGTTCTGACAGTGGGGAGCTTCCTCCAACAGACAGTAGCACCTGGGTTGTAATAGAATCCCTTAGCTTGACTTCCCTAAGTGTTTTCCTAGGCCTAGCAGTGAGCGATGGTGGGGGATGGGCTCTAAAGCCAAGTATTAGCGAGTGCATCTCTGTGGGTATTGGAGGGTTTGAAACTACTTCCCCAATTTTGGAACACCTGTGCCCCCATACAGATGCGTGGACTCTGTTTCCCCACCTCCAGCACACACACTGAGTCGTGCTCAGGTATCCTGATTGTGGGGAGCCTTTTCCAAATTCCAGCAGCGACTGGGTTCTTATAGAATCCCTTAGCTTGTCTTCCCTGATGGCATTCCTAGGCTGGAGATGGGTGGAATGTGGGGGTTGGGCTCTAAACCAAGTATTAGCGAGAGCCTATTGATGGGATGTGGCTGTTTAACCTACAACCCACAACCATGGAATAACTGTGCCCCCTGAAAGATGCTTTGACTCTGTTTCCCTACATCCAGCTCACACACGAAGAACTGTTCTGGTATTCTGAGAGTAGGGAGGCTCCACAAACTGACAGCAGCACCTGGGTTCTAATAGAATCCCTTAGCTTGACTTCCCTAAGTGATTTCCTAGGCCTAGCAGTGAGCGATGGTGGGGGATGGGCTCTAAAGCCAAGTAATAGCTAGTGCCTCTCTATGAGAAGTGAAGGTGTTTAAACTACATCATCTACCTGGGAATAACTGTGCCCCCATAAAGATGCATGAACTCAGTTTCCCCACTTCCAACACACACACCAAGACGTGTTCAGGTATCCTGAGTTTGGGCCGGCAATTTCAAGTGACAGCACCGCCTGGGTTCTAATAATATCCGATAGATTGTAATCCCTGAGTGTTTCCCTAGGCCTGGCCCTGAGGGAAAGCTGGGGGTTGGGCTTTGTGGCCATATAGTAGCGACTGCCCCCGATAGACTGTGGAAGTATTTAGATCAATTCTCCCTAAAGGTGAACACCTGTGCCCACATCCATCTACGTGGAGTGGGGATACAAAAATCCCCCTCCCACAAGAATGGCTTCTGGAATCCTGAATTGGGAAAGATCCTCCAACTGACAGCAGTGCCAGTGTTCTAGAGAATCCTTAACCTCTCTTCCCTGATGGATTGCGTAAGCTGGAGTGCGGTTCAAAGTGGGATTTGAGCTCTAAATCCAAGTATTAGTGAGTGAGTGCCTTTCCATGGAAATTGGAGGTGTTTAACCAACCACCCACAATAATGGAATACCTGTGCCCCCTGAAATACGCGTGGACTCTGTTTCTCCACCAACAGCACACACACGAAGAAGTTTTCTGGAATCCTGAGCATGGGGAGGCTACTCCAAATCACAGCAGACCCTAGGTTCTATTAGAGTCCCTTAGCTTGTGTTCCCTGAGTGTTTCCTTAGGCCGGGCCATGAGGGAAAGCTGGGGGTTGGGCTTGGAGGCCAATTAGCAGCGAGTACCCTCCGATGGACTGAGGAAGTTCTTAGAGGAATTCTCCCTAAAGGGAAACACCTGAGCACATATTCATCTGCGTGGATTGGGGCTCCACACCTCCCCACCACACAAGGTTGGATTCCAGAATCCTGAGGGTGTGGTAGTTCCTCCAAGTGACATCAGCGTCTTGGTTTTAATTGAACCCCTTTGCTTGTCTTCCCTGATGGTTTTCCTAGGCCAGAGTTTGGCTGAAAGTGGGATTGGGCTCTAAAACCTAGTATCAGCATGTGCCTCTCCATGGGAAGTGGAGATGTTTAACATACAACCCACAACTTGGGAATAAATGTGCCCCCTGAAAAATGCGTGTGCTTTGTTTCCCCACCTCCACACACACACGAAGTTTTCTGGTATCCTGAGTGTGGGGAGGCTCCTGCAACAGACAGTAGCACCTGGGATCTAATTGGATCCATTAGGTTGACTTCCCTGAGTATATACCTTGGCCGGGTTGTGAGCGAAGTTGGTGGTTGTGGTCTAAAACCAAGTATTAGCGAGTTCCTATCTTTTTGCAGTGGAGGTGGTGAAAGTATATCCCCAACCTGGGAACACCTGTGCCCCCATAAAGAGGCGTGGACACTGTTTCCCTCCTCCAGCACACACACGACATCTGGTTCAGATGTCTTGAGTGTGGGGAGGTTCTTCCAAGTAACAGCAGCGCCTCGGTTCTAATACAATACCTTAACTTGTCTTCCATGATGGCTTGCCAAGGCCGGTGTGTGGGGGAAAGTTGGGATTGGGCTCTAAACCAAGTATTAGCGAGAGCCTATCCATGGGATGTGGGTGTTAGCTTACAACCCACAACCATGGAATAACTGTGCCCCCTGAAAGATGCTTTGACTCTGTTTCCCTACATCCAGCACACAAACGAAGATGTTTTCTGGTGTTCTGAGTCTGGGTAGGTTCCTCCAACTGACAGCAGCACCTGGGTCCTAATAGAATCCCTTAGCTTGACTTCCCTAAGTGTTTTCCTAGGCCTAGCAGTGAGCGATGGTGGGGGAAGGGCTCTAAAGCCAAGTATTAGCGAGTGCATCTCTGTGGGCAGTGGAGGGTTTTAAACTACTTCCCCAAACTTGGAAAACCTGTTCCCCCATAAAGATGCGTGGAATCTGTTTCCCGACCTCCAGTACACACACGGAGACGTGCTCAGGTGTCCTGATTGTGGGGAGGCTCCTCCAAGTGACAGCAGTGCCTGGGTTCTAATAGAATAACTAGCTTGTATTCCTTGTGTGTTTTCCTAGGCCGGGCTGAGAGGGAAAGCTGGGAGTTTGCCTTGGAGGCCAAGTAGCAGCAACTGCCTCCCTATGGAATGTGGAAGTATTTAGAGGACTTCCCCCTAATGGGGAACATTTGTGACCCCATTCATCTACTTGGATTGTGGCTCCACATCTCCCCGCCACAAGGTTGGGTTCCGGGATCCTGAGTGTGGGGAAGTTCCTCCAAATGTCAGGAGCGCTTGTGTTCTACTTGAATCCCTTAACTTGCCTTCCCTGATGGTTTGCCTAGGCTGGAGTGCTGGGGAATGTGGGGTTTCGGCTCTAATACCAAGAATTTGCCAATGCATCGACATGGGAATTTGAGAAATTTTACCTACACCCAGCAACGTGGGAATACATGTGCCACCTGAAAGATGCCTTGACCCTGTTTCCCCACCACCAGCACACAAACGAGGAAGTGTTCTTCTATCCTGAATGGTGGGAGTTCCCTCCAAATGACAGCAGCACCTGGGGTCTAATAGAATCCGTTACCTTGACCTCCTTGAGTGTTTACCTAGGCCTGGCTGTGAGCGAATGTGGGGGATGGGCTCTAAAGACAAGGGTTAGCGAGTGCCCCTCTATGGGCAGTGGAGTTTTTAAACCAAATCCCCAACTTGGAACACCTGTGCCCCCATAAAGATGCGTGGACTTTGTTTCCCTCCTCCAGCACATACAAGATATTGGGTTCAGATGTCTTGAGTGTGGGGAATTCTTCCAAATAACAGCAGTGCCTGGGTTCTAATACTATACCTTAACTTGTATTCCATGGTGGATTGCCAAGGCCGGTGTGCGGGGGAAAGTTGGGACTGGGCTCTAAACCAGGTAGTAGCGAGTGCCTATCCATGGGATGTGCGTGTTTAACATACAACCCACAACCTTGGAATAACTGTGCCCCCTGAAAAATGCGTGTGCTCTGTTTCCCCACTTCCAGCAAACACAGGAAGAAGTGTTCTGGTGTTCTGACTGTGGGGAGCTTCCTCCAACAGACAGTAGCACCTGGGTTGTAATAGAATCCCTTAGCTTGACTTCCCTAAGTGTTTTCCTAGGCCTAGCAGTGAGCGATGGTGGGGGATGGGCTCTAAAGCCAAGTATTAGCGAGTGCATCTCTGTGGGTATTGGAGGGTTTGAAACTACTTCCCCAATCTTGGAACACCTGTGCCCCCATACAGATGCGTGGACTCTGCTTCCCCACCTCCAGCACACACACTGAGACGTGCTCATGTATCCTGATTGTGGGGAGTCTCCACCAAATGCCAGCAGCGCCTGGGTTCTTATAGAATCCCTTAGCTTGTCTTCCCTGATGGCATTCCTAGGCTGGAGAGGGGTGGAATGTGGGGGTTGGGCTCTAAACCAAGTATTAGCGAGAGCCTATCGATGGGATGTGGCTGTTTAACCTACAACTCACAACCATGGAATAACTGTGCCCCCTGAAAGATGCTTTGACTCTGTTTCCCTACATCCAGCTCACACACGTAGAAGATTTCTGGTATTCTGAGAGTAGGGAGGCTCCACAAACTGACAGCAGCACCTGGGTTCTAATAGAATCCCTTAGCTTGACTTCCCTAAGTGATTTCCTAGGCCTAGCAGTGAGCGATGGTGGGGGATGGGCTCTAAAGTCAAGTAATAGCTAGAGCCTCTCTATGAGAAGTGAAGGTGTTTAAACTACATCATCTACCTGGGAATAACTGTGCCCCCATAAAGATGCATGAACTCAGTTTCCCCACTTCCAACACACACACGAAGACGTGTTCAGGTATCCTGAGTTTGGGCCGGCAATTTCAAGTGACAGCACCGCCTGAGTTCTAATAATATCCGATAGCTTGTAATCCCTGAGTGTTTCCCTAGGCCTGGCTCTGAGGGAAAGCTGGGGGTTGGGCTTTGTGGCCATATAGTAGCGACTGCCCCCGATAGACTGTGGAAGTATTTAGATCAATTCTCCCTAAAGGTGAACACCTGTGCCCACATCCATCTACGTGGAGTGGGGATACAGAAATCCCCCTCCCACAAGACTGGCTTCTGGAATCCTGAATTGGGAAAGATCCTCCAACTGACAGCAGTGCCAGTGTTCTAGAGAATCCTTAACCTCTCTTCCCTGATGGATTGCGTAAGCTGGAGTGCGGTTCAAAGTGGGATTTGAGCTCTAAATCCAAGTATTAGTGAGTGAGTGCCTTTCCATGGAAATTGGAGGTGTTTAACCAACCACCCACAATAATGGAATACCTGTGCCCCCTGAAATACGCGTGGACTCTGTTTCTCCACCAACAGCACACACACGAAGAAGTTTTCTGTAATCCTGAGCATGGGGAGGCTACTCCAAATCACAGCAGACCCTAGGTTTTATTAGAGTCCCTTAGCTTGTGTTCCCTGAGTGTTTCCTTAGGCCGGGCCATGAGGGAAAGCTGGGGGTTGGGCTTGGAGGCCAATTAGCAGCGAGTACCCTCCGATGGACTGAGGAAGTTCTTAGAGGAATTCTCCCTAAAGGGAAACACCTGAGCACATATTCATCTGCGTGGATTGGGGCTCCACACCTCCCCACCACACAAGGTTGGATTCCAGAATCCTGAGGGTGTGGTAGTTCCTCCAAGTGACATCAGCGTCTTGGTTTTAATTGAACCCCTTTGCTTGTCTTCCCTGATGGTTTTCCTAGGCCAGAGTTTGGCTGAAAGTGGGATTGGGCTCTAAAACCTAGTATCAGCATGTGCCTCTTCATGGGAAGTGGAGATGTTTAACATACAACCCACAACTTGGGAATAAATGTGCCCCCTGAAAAATGCGTGTGCTTTGTTTCCCCACCTCCACACACACACGAAGTTTTCTGGTATCCTGAGTGTGGGGAGGCTCCTGCAACAGACAGTAGCACCTGGGATCTAATTGGATCCATTAGGTTGACTTCCCTGAGTATATACCTTGGCCGGGTTGTGAGCGAAGTTGGTGGTTGTGGTCTAAAACCAAGTATTAGCGAGTTCCTATCTTTTTGCAGTGGAGGTGGTGAAAGTATATCCCCAACCTGGGAACACCTGTGCCCCCATAAAGAGGCGTGGACACTGTTTCCCTCCTCCAGCACACACAAGACATCTGGTTCAGATGTCTTGAGTGTGGGGAGGTTCTTCCAAGTAACAGCAGCGCCTCGGTTCTAATACAATACCTTAACTTGTCTTCCATGATGGCTTGCCAAGGCCGGTGTGTGGGGGAAAGTTGGGATTGGGCTCTAAACCAAGTATTAGCGAGAGCCTATCCATGGGATGTGGGTGTTAGCTTACAACCCACAACCATGGAATAACTGTGCCCCCTGAAAGATGCTTTGACTCTGTTTCCCTACATCCAGCACACAAACGAAGATGTTTTCTGGTGTTCTGAGTCTGGGTAGGTTCCTCCAACTGACAGCAGCACCTGGGTCCTAATAGAATCCCTTAGCTTGACTTCCCTAAGTGTTTTCCTAGGCCTAGCAGTGAGCGATGGTGGGGGAAGGGCTCTAAAGCCAAGTATTAGCGAGTGCATCTCTGTGGGCAGTGGAGGGTTTTAAACTACTTCCCCAAACTTGGAAAACCTGTTCCCCCATAAAGATGCGTGGAATCTGTTTCCCGACCTCCAGTACACACACGGAGACATGCTCAGGTGTCCTTACTGTGGGGAGGCTCCTCCAAGTGACAGCAGTGCCTGGGTTCTAATAGAATAACTAGCTTGTATTCCTTGTGTGTTTTCCTAGGCCGGGCTGAGAGGGAAAGATGGGAGTTTGCCTTGGAGGCCAAGTAGCAGCAACTGCCTCCCTATGGAATGTGGAATTATTTAGAGGACTTCCCCCTAATGGGGAACATTTGTGACCCCATTCATCTACTTGGAATTTGGCTCCATATCTCCCCGACACAAGGTTGGGTTCCGGGATCCTGAGTGTGGGGAAGTTCCTCCAAATGTCAGGAGCGCTTGTGTTCTACTTGAATCCCTTAACTTGCCTTCCCTGATGGTTTGCCTAGGCTGGAGTGCTGGGGAATGTGGGGTTTCGGCTCTAATACCAAGAATTGGCCAATGCATCTACATGGGAATTTGAGAAATTATACCTACACCCAGCAACGTGGGAATACATGTGCCACCTGAAAGATGCCTTGACCCTGTTTCCCCACCACCAGCACACAAACGAGGAAGTGTTCTTCTATCCTGAATGGTGGGAGTTCCCTCCAAATGACAGCAGCACCTGGGGTCTAATAGATTCCGTTACCTTGACCTCCTTGAGTGTTTACCTAGGCCGGGCTGTGAGCGAATGTGGGGGATGGGCTCTAAAGACAAGGGTTAGCGAGTGCCCCTCTCTGGGCAGTGGAGTTTTTAAACCAAATCCCCAACTTGGAACACCTGTGCCCCCATAAAGATGCGTGGACTTTGTTTCCCTCCTCCAGCACATACACGACATTGGGTTCAGATGTCTTGAGTGTGGGGAAGTTCTTCCAAATAACAGCAGTGCCTGGGTTCTAATACTATACCTTAACTTGTATTCCATGGTGGATTGCCAAGGCCGGTGTGTGGGGGAAAGTTGGGATTGGGCTCTTAACCATATAGTAGCGAGAGCCTATCCATGGAATGTGGGTGTTTAACCTACAACCCACAACCATGGAATAACTGTGCCCCCTGAAAAATGCGTGTGCTATGTTTCCCCACTTCCAGGAAACACAGGTAGAATTGTTGTGGTGTTATGACTGTGGGGAGCTTCCTCCAACAGACAGTAGCACCTGGGTTGTAATAGAATTCCTTAGCTTGACTTCCCTAAGTGTTTTCCTAGGCCTAGCACTGAGCGATCGTGGGGGATGGGCTCTAAAACCAAGTATTAGCGAGTGCATCTCTGTGGGTATTGGAGGGTTTGAAACTACTTCCCCAATCTTGGAACACCTGTGCCCCCATACAGATGCGTGGACTCTGTTTCCCCACCTCCAGCACACACACTGAGTCGTGCTCAGTTATCCTGATTGTGGGGAGTCTCTTCCAAATGCCAGCAGCGACTGGGTTCTTATAGAATCCCTTAGCTTGTCTTCCCTGATGGCATTCCTAGGCTGGAGATGGGTGGAATGTGGGGGTTGGGCTCTAAACCAAGTATTAGCGAGAGCCTATTGATGGGATGTGGCTGTTTAACCTACAACCCACAACCATGGAATAACTGTGCCCCCTGAAAGATGCTTTGACTCTGTTTCCCTACATCCAGCTCACACACGAAGAAGTGTTCTGGTATTCTGAGAGTAGGGAGGCTCCACAAACTGACAGCAGCACCTGGGTTCTAATAGAATCCCTTAGCTTGACTTCCCTAAGTGATTTCCTAGGCCTAGCAGTGAGCGATGGTGGGGGATGGGCTCTAAAGCCAAGTAATAGCTAGTGCCTCTCTATGAGAAGTGAAGGTGTTTAAACTACATCATCTACCTGGGAATAACTGTGCCCCCATAAAGATGCATGAACTCAGTTTCCCCACTTCCAACACACACACCAAGACGTGTTCAGGTATCCTGAGTTTGGGCCGGCAATTTCAAGTGACAGCACCGCCTGGGTTCTAATAATATCCGATAGGTTGTAATCCATGAGTGTTTCCCTAGGCCTGGCCCTGAGGGAAAGCTGGGGGTTGAGCTTTGAGGCCATATAGTAGCGAGTGCCCCCAATGGACTGTGGAAGTATTTAGATCAATTCTCCCTAAAGGAGAACACCTGTGCCCACATCCATCTACGTTGAGTGGGGATACAGAAATCCCCCTCCCACAAGACTGGCTTCTGGAATCCTGAATTGGGAAAGATCCTCCAACTGACAACAGTGCCAGTGTTCTAGAGAATCCTTAACCTCTCTTCCCTGATGGATTGTTTAATCTGGAGTGCGGTTCAAAGTGGGATTTGAGCTCTAAATCCAAGTATTAGTGAGTGCCTTTCCATGGAAATTGGAGGTGTTTAACCAACAACCCACAACAATGGAATACCTGTGCCCCCTGAAATACGTGTGGACTCTGTTTCTCCACCTACAGCACACACACGAAGAAGTTTTCTGGAATCCTGAGCATGGGGAGGCTACTCCAAATCACAGCAGAACCTAGGTTCTATTAGAATCCCTTAGCTTGTGTTCCCTGAGTGTTTCCTTAGGCCGGGCCATGAGGGAAAGCTGGGGGTTGGGCTTGGAGGCCAATTAGCAGCGAGTACCCTCCGATGGACTGAGGAAGTTCTTAGAGGAATTCTCCCTAAAGGGAAACACCTGAGCACATATTCATCTGCGTGGATTGGGGCTCCACACCTCCCCACCACACAAGGTTGGATTCCAGTATCCTGAGGGTGTGGTAGTTCCTCCAAGTGACATCAGCGTCTTGGTTTTAATTGAACCCTTTTGCTTGTCTTCCCTGATGGTTTTCCTAGGCCAGAGTTTGGCTGAAAGTGGGATTGGGCTCTAAAACCTAGTATCAGCATGTGCCTCTCCATGGGAAGTGGAGATGTTTATCATACAACCCACAACTTGGGAATAAATGTGCCCCCTTAAAAATGCATGTGCTTTGTTTCCCCACCTCCACACTCACACGAAGTTTTCTGGTATCCTGAGTGTGGGGAGGCTCCTGCAACAGACAGTAGCACCTGGGATCTAATTGGATCCATTAGGTTGAATTCCCTGAGTATATATCTTGGCCGGGTTGTGAGCGAAGTTGGTGGTTGTGGTCTAAAACCAAGTATTAGCGAGTTCCTATCTTTTGGCAGTGGAGGTGGTGAAAGTATATCCCCAACCTGGGAACACCTGTGCCCCCATAAAGAGGCGTGGACACTGTTTCCCTCCTCCAGCACACACACGACATCTGGTTCAGATGTCTTGAGTGTGGGGAGGTTCTTCCAAGTAACAGCAGCGCCTCGGTTATAATACAATACCTTAACTTGTCTTCCATGATGGCTTGCCAAGGCCGGTGTGTGGGGAAAGTTGGGATTGGGCTCTAAACCAAGTATTAGCGAGAGCCTATCCATGGGATGTGGGTGTTAGCTTACAACCCACAACCATGGAATAACTGTGCCCCCTGAAAGATGCTTTGACTCTGTTTCCCTACATCCAGCACACAAACGAAGATGTTTTCTGGTGTTCTGAGTCTGGGTAGGTTCCTCCAACTGACAGCAGCACCTGGGTCCTAATAGAATCCCTTAGCTTGACTTCCCTAAGTGTTTTCCTAGGCCTAGCAGTGAGCGATGGTGGGGGAAGGGCTCTAAAGCCAAGAATTAGCGAGTGCAACTCTGTGGGCAGTGGAGGGTTTTAAACTACTTCCCCAAACTTGGAAAACCTGTTCCCCCATAAAGATGCGTGGAATCTGTTTCCCGACCTCCAGTACACACACGGAGACGTGCTCAGGTGTCCTGATTGTGGGGAGGCTCCTCCAAGTGACAGCAGTGCCTGGGTTCTAAGAGAATAACTAGCTTGTATTCCTTGTGTGTTTTCCTAGGCCGGGCTGAGAGGGAAAGCTGGGAGTATGCCTTGGAGACCAAGTAGCAGCAACTGCCTCCCTATGGAATGTGGGAGTATTTAGAGGACTTCCCCCTAATGGGGAACATTTGTGACCCCATTCATCTACTTGGATTGTGGCTCCACATCTCCCCGCCACATGGTTGGGTTCCGGGATCCTGAGTGTGGGGAAGTTCCTCCAAATGACAGGAGCGCTTGTGTTCTACTTGAATCCCTTAACTTGCCTTCCCTGATGGTTTGCCTAGGCTGGAGTGCTGGGGAATGTGGGGTTTCGGCTCTAATACCAAGAATTTGCCAATGCATCGACATGGGAATTTGAGAAATTTTACCTACACCCAGCAACGTGGGAATACATGTGCCACCTGAAAGATGCCTTGACCCTGTTTCCCCACCACCAGCACACAAACGAGGAAGTGTTCTTCTATCCTGAATGGTGGGAGTTCCCTCCAAATGACAGCAGCACCTGGGGTCTAATAGAATCCGTTACCTTGACCTCCTTGAGTGTTTACCTAGGCCGGGCTGTGAGCGAATGTGGGGGATGGGCTCTAAAGACAAGGGTTAGCGAGTGCCCCTCTATGGGCAGTGGAGTTTTTAAACCAAATCCCCAACTTGGAACACCTGTGCCCCCATAAAGATGCGTGGACTTTGTTTCCCTCCTCCAGCACATACACGACATTGGGTTCAGATGTCTTGAGTGTGGGGAAGTTCTTCCAAATAACAGCAGTGCCTGGGTTCTAATACTATACCTTAACTTGTATTCCATGGTGGATTGCCAAGGCCGGTGTGCGGGGGAAAGTTGGGATTGGGCTCTAAACCAAGTAGTAGCGAGAGCCTATCCATGGGATGTGGGTGTTTAACCTACAACCCACAACCATGGAATAACTGTGCCCCCTGAAAAATGCGTGTGCTATGTTTCCCCACTTCCAGCAAACACAGGAAGAAGTGTTCTGGTGTTCTGACTGTGGGGAGCTTCCTCCAACAGACAGTAGCACCTGGGTTGTAATAGAATCCCTTAGCTTGACTTCCCTAAGTGTATTCCTAGGCCTAGCAGTGAGCGATGGTGGGGGATGGGCTCTTAAGACAAGTATTAGCGAGTGCATCTCTGTGGGTATTGGAGGGTTTGAAACTACTTCCCCAATCTTCGAACACCTGTGCCCCCATACAGATGCGTGGACTCTGTTTCCCCACCTCCAGCACACAAACTGAGACGTGCTCAGGTATCCTGATTGTGGGGAGTCACCTCCAAATGCCAGCAGCGCCTGGGTTCTTATAGAATCCCTTAGCTTGTCTTCCCTGATGGCATTCCTATCCTGGAGAGGGGTGGAATGTGGGGGTTGGGCTCTAAACCAAGTATTAGCGAGAGCCTATCGATGGGATGTGGCTGTTTAACATACAACCCACAACCATGGAATAACTGTGCCCCCTGAAAGATGCTTTGACTCTGTTTCCCTACATCCAGCTCACACACGAAGAAGTGTTCTGGTATTCTGAGAGTAGGGAGGCTCCACAAACTGACAGCAGCACCTGGGTTCTAATAGAATCCCTTAGCTTGACTTCCCTAAGTGATTTCCTAGGCCTAGCAGTGAGCGATGGTGGGGGATGGGCTCTAAAGCCAAGTAATAGCTAGTGTCTCTCTATGAGAAGTGAAGGTGTTTAAACTACATCATCTACCTGGGAATATCTGTGCCCCCATAAAGATGCATGTACTCAGTTTCCCCACTTGCAACACACACACGAAGTCGTGTTCAGGTATCCTGAGTTTGGGCCGGCAATTTCAAGTGACAGCACCGCCTGGGTTCTAATAATATCCGATAGCTTGTAATCCCTGAGTGTTTCCCTAGGCCTGGCTCTGAGGGAAATCTGGGGGTTGGGCTTTGAGGCCATATAGTAGCGAGTGCCCCCGATGGACTGTGGAAGTATTTAGATCAATTCTCCCTAAAGGTGAACACCTGTGCCCACATCCATCTACGTGGAGTGGGGATACAGAAATCCCCCTCCCACAAGACTGGCTTCTGGAATCCTGAATTGGGAAAGATCCTCCAACTGACAGCAGTGCCAGTGTTCTAGAGAATCCTTAACCTCTCTTCCCTGATGGATTGCGTAAGCTGGAGTGCGGTTCAAATTGGGATTTGAGCTCTAAATCCAAGTATTAGTGAGTGCCTTTCCATGGAAATTGGAGGTGTTTAACCAACAACCCACAACAATGGAATACCTGTGCCCCCTGAAATACGCGTGGACTCTGTTTCTCCACCAACAGCACACACACGAAGAAGTTTTCTGGAATCCTGAGCATGGGGAGGCTACTCCAAATCACAGCAGAACCTAGGTTCTATTAGACTCCCTTAGCTTGTGTTCCCTGAGTGTTTCCTTAGGCCGGGCCATGAGGGAAAGCTGGGGGTTGGGCTTGGAGGCCAATTAGCAGCGAGTACCCTCCGATGGACTGAGGAAGTTCTTAGAGGAATTCTCCCTAAAGGGAAACACCTGAGCACATATTCATCTGCGTGGATTGGGGCTCCACACCTCCCCACCACACAAGGTTGGATTCCAGAATCCTGAGGGTGTGGTAGTTCCTCCAAGTGACATCAGCGTCTTGGTTTTAATTGAACCCCTTTGCTTGTCTTCCCTGACGGTTTTCCTAGGCCAGAGTTTGGCTGAAAGTGGGATTGGGCTCTAAAACCTAGTATCAGCATGTGCCTCTCCATGGGAAGTGGAGATGTTTATCATACAACCCACAACTTGGGAATAACTGTGCCCCCTGAAAAATGCATGTGCTTTGTTTCCCCACCTCCACACACACACGAAGTTTTCTGGTATCCTGAGTGTGGGGAGGCTCCTGCAACAGACAGTAGCACCTGGGATCTAATTGGATCCATTAGGTTGACTTCCCTGAGTATATACCTTGGCCGGGTTGTGAGCGAAGTTGGTGGTTGTGGTCTAAAACCAAGTATTAGCGAGTTCCTATCTTTTGGCAGTGGAGGTGGTGAAAGTATATCCCCAACCTGGGAACACCTGTGCCCCCATAAAGAGGCGTGGACACTGTTTCCCTCCTCCAGCACACACACGACATCTGGTTCAGATGTCTTGAGTGTGGGGAGGGTCTTCCAAGTAACAGCAGCGCCTCGGTTCTAATACAATACCTTAACTTGTCTTCCATGATGGCTTGCCAAGGCCGGTGTGTGGGGAAAGTTGGGATTGGGCTCTAAACCAAGTATTAGCGAGAGCCTATCCATGGGATGTGGGTGTTAGCTTACAACCCACAACCATGGAATAACTGTGCCCCCTGAAAGATGCTTTGACTCTGTTTCCCTACATCCAGCACACAAACGAAGATGTTTTCTGGTGTTCTGAGTCTGGGTAGGTTCCTCCAACTGACAGCAGCACCTGGGTCCTAATAGAATCCCTTAGCTTGACTTCCCTAAGTGTTTTCCTAGGCCTAGCAGTGAGCGATGGTGGGGGAAGGGCTCTAAAGCCAAGTATTAGCGAGTGCATCTCTGTGGGCAGTGGAGGGTTTTAAACTACTTCCCCAAACTTGGAAAACCTGTTCCCCCATAAAGATGCGTGGAATCTGTTTCCCGACCTCCAGTACACACACGGAGACGTGCTCAGGTGTCCTGATTGTGGGGAGGCTCCTCCAAGTGACAGCAGTGCCTGGGTTCTAATAGAATAACTAGCTTGTATTCCTTGTGTGTTTTCCTAGGCCGGGCTGAGAGGGAAAGCTGGGAGTTTGCCTTGGAGGCCAAGTAGCAGCAACTGCCTCCCTATGGAATGTGGAAGTATTTAGAGGACTTCCCCCTAATGGGGAACATTTGTGACCCCATTCATCTACTTGGATTGTGGCTCCACATCTCCCCGCCACAAGGTTGGGTTCCGGGATCCTGAGTGTGGGGAAGTTCCTCCAAATGTCAGGAGCGCTTGTGTTCTACTTGAATCCCTTAACTTGCCTTCCCTGATGGTTTGCCTAGGCTGGAGTGCTGGGGAATGTGGGGTTTCGGCTCTAATACCAAGAATTGGCCAATGCATCGACATGGGAATTTGAGAAATTTTACCTACACCCAGCAACGTGGGAATACATGTGCCACCTGAAAGATGCCTTGACCCTGTTTCCCCACCACCAGCACACAAACGAGGAAGTGTTCTTCTATCCTGAATGGTGGGAGTTCCCTCCAAATGACAGCAGCACCTGGGGTCTAATAGAATCCGTTACCTTGACCTCCTTGAGTGTTTACCTAGGCCGGGCTGTGAGCGAATGTGGGGGATGGGCTCTAAAGACAAGGGTTAGCGAGTGCCCCTCTCTGGGCAGTGGAGTTTTTAAACCAAATCCCCAACTTGGAACACCTGTGCCCCCATAAAGATGCGTGGACTTTGTTTCCCTCCTCCAGCACATACACGATATTGGGTTCAGATGTCTTGAGTGTGGGGAAGTTCTTCCAAATAACAGCAGTGCCTGGGTTCTAATACAATACCTTAACTTGTATTCCATGGTGGATTGCCAAGGCCGGTGTGCGGGGGAAAGTTGGGACTGGGCTCTAAACCAGGTAGTAGCGAGTGCCTATCCATGGGATGTGCGTGTTTAACATACAACCCACAACCTTGGAATAACTGTGCCCCCTGAAAAATGCGTGTGCTATGTTTCCCCACTTCCAGCAAACACAGGAAGATGTGTTCTGGTGTTCTGACTGTGGGGAGCTTCCTCCAACAGACAGTAGCACCTGGGTTGTAATAGAATCCCTTAGCTTGACTTCCCTAAGTGTTTTCCTAGGCCTAGCAGTGAGCTATGGTGGGGGATGGGCTCTAAAGCCAAGTATTAGCGAGTGCATCTCTGTGGGTATTGGAGGGTTTGAAACTACTTCCCCAATCTTGGAACACCTGTGCCCCCATACAGATGCGTGGACTCTGCTTCCCCACCTCCAGCACACACACTGAGACGTGCTCAGGTATCCTGATTGTGGGGAGTCTCCACCAAATGCCAGCAGCGCCTGGGTTCTTATAGAATCCCTTAGCTTGTCTTCCCTGATGGCATTCCTAGCCTGGAGAGGGGTGGAATGTGGGGGTTGGGCTCTAAACCAAGTATTAGCGAGAGCCTATCGATGGGATGTGGCTGTTTAACCTACAACTCACAACCATGGAATAACTGTGCCCCCTGAAAGATGCTTTGACTCTGTTTCCCTACATCCAGCTCACACACGTAGAAGATTTCTGGTATTCTGAGAGTAGGGAGGCTCCACAAACTGACAGCAGCACCTGGGTTCTAATAGAATCCCTTAGCTTGACTTCCCTAAGTGATTTCCTAGGCCTAGCAGTGAGCGATGGTGGGGGATGGGCTCTAAAGTCAAGTAATAGCTAGAGCCTCTCTATGAGAAGTGAAGGTGTTTAAACTACATCATCTACCTGGGAATAACTGTGCCCCCATAAAGATGCATGAACTCAGTTTCCCCACTTGCAACACACACACGAAGACGTGTTCAGGTATCCTGAGTTTGGGCCGGCAATTTCAAGTGACAGCACCGCCTGGGTTCTAATAATATCCGATAGCTTTAATCCCTGAGTGTTTCCCTTGGCCTGGCCCTGAGGGAAAGCTGGGGGTTGGGCTTTGAAGCCATATAGTAGCGAGTGCCCCCGATGGACTGTGGAAGTATTTAGATCAATTCTCCCTAAAGGTGAACACCTGTGCCCACATCCATCTACGTGGAGTGGGGATACAGAAATCCCCCTCCCACAAGACTGGCTTCTGGAATCCTGAATTGGGAAAGATCCTCCAACTGACCGCAGTGCC
>NW_027328979.1:0-33377 GCF_048564905.1 Vicugna pacos | reverse complement strand
AAACACCCCTAGCATTCCCTGGCACAGAGACATTTGGAAAACCCTCAGGGGAGACGAGCTTAGGCATTCCGTTAGAACCCACGCGCTGCCGACTTTGGTGGAACCTCCCCACGGTGAGGATTCCGGAACCATTGTCAGTGCGTGGGGGAGCTAGAGAGATAATTCCACGCAGCTCTCTTCAGTCACAGGTGTTCCCTGTTCGGGGAAGTCCGAGAAATAACTTCTCTGACCTTTGGGAGGCAGCCTCTGTCCCTGGGAGTTCCTGCAAACCCCCCTAGCATTCCCTGGCACAGAGACATTACGAAAACCCTCAGGGGAGATGAGCTTATGCATTCCGTTAGAACCCACGCGCTGCCCACCGTTGGTGGAACCTCCCCACGCTAAGGGTTCCGGAACTATTGTCAGGGCGTGGGGGAGCTCGAGAGACAACTCCACGCAGCTCTCTTCAGTCACAGGTGTTCCCTGTTCGGGGAAGTCCGAGAAATACCTTCTCTGACCTTGGGGAGGCAGCCTCTGACCCTGGGATTTCCTGCAAACACCCCTAGCATTCCCTGGCACAGAGACATTAGGAAAACCCTCAGTTGAGACGAGCTTAGGCATTCCGTTAGAACCCACACACTGACGACAGTTGGTGGAACCTCCCCACGCTCAGGATTCCGGAACCATTGTCAGTGCGTGGGGGAGCTCGAGAGACAACTCCACGCAGCTCTCTTCATTCACAGGTGTTCCCTGTTCGGGGAAGTCCGAGAAATACCTTCTCTGACCTTGGGGAAGCAGCCTCTGTCCCTGGGATTTCCTGCAAACACCCCTAGCATTCCCTGGCACAGAGACATTAGGAAAACCCTCAGGGGAGACGAGCTTAGGCATTCCGTTAGAACCCACGCGCTGCCGACCGTTGGTGGAACCTCCCCACGCTCAGGATTCCGGAACCATTGTCAGTGCGTGGGGGAGCTTGAGAGACAACTCCACGCAGCTGTCTTCAGTCACAGGTGTTCCCTGTTCGGGGAAGTCCGAGAAATACCTTCCCTGACCTTGGGGAGGCAGCCTCTGTCCCTGGGACTTCCTGCAAAACCCCAACATTCCCTGGCACAGAGACATTAGGAAAACCCTCAGGGGAGACGAGCTTAGGCATTCCGTTAGAACCCACGCGCTGCCGATCGTTGGTGGAACTTCCCCACGCTCAGGATTCCGGAACCATTGTCAGTGCGTGGGGGAGCTCGAGAGAAAACTCCACACAGCTCTCTTCGGTCACAGGTGTTCCCTGTTCGGGGAAGTCTGAGAAATACATTCCCTGAACTTTGACAGGCAGTCTCTGTCACTGGGATTTCCTGCAAACCCCCCTAGCATTCCCTGGCACAGAGACATTTGGAAAACCCTCAGGGGAGACGAGCTTAGGCATTCCGTTAGAACCCACGCACTGCCCACAGTTGGTGGAACCTCCCCACGCTCAGGATTCCGGAACCATTTTCAGTGCGTGGGGGAGCTCGACAGACAACTCCACGCAGCTCTCTTAGATCACAGGTGTTCCCTCTTCGGGGAAGTCCGAGAAATAACTTCTCTGACCTTGGGGAAGCAGCCTCTTTCCCTGGGACTTCTTGCAAACACCCCTAACATTCCCTGGCACAGAAACGTTAGGAAAACCCTCAGTTGAGACGAGCTTAGGCATTCCATTAGAACCCACACGCTTCCGACCGTTGGTGGAACCTCTCCACATTCAGGATTCCGGAACCATTGTCAGTGCGTGGGGGAGCTCGAGAGACAACTCCACGCAGCTCTCTTCAGTCACAGGTGTTCCCTGTTCGGGGAAGTCCGAGAAATACCTTCTCTGACCTTGGGGAAGCAGCCTCTGTCCCTGGGACTTCCTGCCAACACCCCTAGCATTCCCTGGCACAGAGACATTAGGAAAACCCTCAGGGGAGACGAGTTTATGCATTCCGTTAAAACCCACGCGCTGCCGACAGTTGGTGGAACATCCCCACGCTCAGGATTCCAGAACGATTGTCAGTGCGGTGGGAGCTCGAAAGACAACTCCACGCAGCTCTCTTCTGTCACAGGTGTTCCCTGTTCGGGGAAGTCTGAAAAATACTTTCCCTGACCTTTGACAGGCAGTCTCTGTCACTGGGACTTCCTGCAAACCCCCTAGAATTCCCTGGCACAGAGACATTAGGAAAACCCTCAGGGGAGACGAGTTTATGCATTCCGTTAGAATCCACGCGCTGCCGACCATTGGTGGAATCTCCCCACGCTCAGGATTCCGGAACAATTGTCAGTGCGTGGGGGAGCTCGAGAGACAACTCCACACAGCTCTCTTCAGTCACAGGTGTTCCCTGTTCGGGGAAGTCTGAGAAATACCTTCTCTGACCTTGGGGAGGTAGCCTCTGTCCCTGGGACTTCCTGCAAACACCCCTAGCATTCCCTGGCACAGAGACATTAGGAAAACCCTCAGGGGAGACGAGCTTAGGCATTCCGTTAGAACCCACGAGCTGCCGACCGTTGGTGGAACCTTCCCACGCTCAGGATTCCGGAACCAATGTCAGTGCGTGGGGGAGCTCGAGAGACAACTCCACGCAGCTCTAATCAGTCACAGGTGTTCCCTGTTCGGGGAAGTCCGAGAAATATCTTCCATGAGCTTGGGGAGGCAGCCTCTGCCCCTGGGACTTCCTGCAAACACCCCTAGCATTCCCTGGCACAGAGACATTTGGAAAACCCTCAGGGGAGACGAGCTTAGGCATTCCGTTAGAACCCACGCGCTGCCAACTTTGGTGGAACCTCCCCACGGTGAGGATTCCGGAACCATTGTCAGTGCGTGGGGGAGCTCGAGAGACAATTCCACGCAGCTCTCTTCAGTCACAGGTGTTCCCTGTTCGGGGAAGTCCGAGAAATAACTTCTCTGACCTTGGGGAGGCAGCCTCTGTCCCTGGGAGTTCCTGCAAACCCCCCTAGCATTCCCTGGCACAGAGACATTAGGAAAACCCTCAGGGGAGACGAGCTTATGCATTCCGTTACAACCCACGCGCTGCCCACCGTTGGTGGAACCTCCCCACGCTCAGGATTCCGCAACCATTGTCAGTGCGTGGGGGAGCTCGAGAGACAACTCCACGCAGCTCTCTTCAGTCACAGGTGTTCCCTGTTCGGGGAAGTCCGAGAAATACCTTCCCTGACCTTGGGGAGGCAGCCTCTGTCCCTGGGATTTCCTGCAAACCCCCCAAGCATTCCCTGGCACAGAGACATTAGGAAAACCCTCAGGGGAGACGAGCTTAGGCATTCCGTTAGAACCCACGCGCTGCCGACCGTTGGTGGAACCTCCCCACGCTCAGGAGTCCGGAACCATTGTCAGTGCGTGGGGGAGCTCGAGAGACAACTCCACGCAGCTGTCTTCAGTCACAGGTGTTCCGTGTTCGGGGAAGTCCGAGAAATACCTTCCCTGACCTTGGGGAGGCAGCCTCTGTCCCTGGGACTTCCTGCAAAACCCCAACATTCCCTGGCACAGAGACATTAGGAAAACACTCAGGGGAGACGAGATTAGGCATTCCGTTAGAACCCACGCGCTGCCGATCTTTGGTGGAACTTCCCCACGCTCAGGATTCCGGAACCATTGTCAGTGCGTGGGGGAGCTCGAGAGAAAACTCCACACAGCTCTCTTCGGTCACAGGTGTTCCCTGTTCAGGGAAGTCTGAGAAATACATTCCCTGAAATTTGACAGGCAGTCTCTGTCACTGGGATTTCCTGCAAACCCCCCTAGCATTCCCTGGCACAGAGACATTTGGAAAACCCTCAGGGGAGACGAGCTTAGGCATTCCGTTAGAACCCACGCACTGCCCACCGTTGGTGGAACCTCCCCACGCTCATGATTCCGGAACCATTTTCAGTGCGTGGGGGAGCTCGACAGACAACTCCACGCAGCTCTCTTAGATCACAGGTGTTCCCTCTTCGGGGAAGTCCGAGAAATAACTTCTCTGACCTTGGGGAAGCAGCCTCTTTCCCTGGGACTTCTTGCAAACACCCCTAGCATTCCCTGGCACAGAAACGTTAGGAAAACCCTCAGTTGAGACGAGCTTAGGCATTCCATTAGAACCCACACGCTTCCGACCGTTGGTGGAACCTCTCCACATTCAGGATTCCGGAACCATTGTCAGTGCGTGGGGGAGCTCGAGAGACAACTCCACGCAGCTCTCTTCAGTCACAGGTGTTCCCTGTTCGGGGAAGTCCGAGAAATACCTTCTCTGACCTTGGGGAAGCAGCCTCTGTCCCTGGGACTTCCTGCAAACACCCCTAGCATTCCCTGGCACAGAGACATTAGGAAAACCCTCAGGGGAGACGAGTTTATGCATTCCGTTAGAACCCACGCGCTGCCGACCGTTGGTGGAACATCCCCACGCTCAGGATTCCAGAACGATTGTCAGTGCGGTGGGAGCTCGAAAGACAACTCCACGCAGCTCTCTTCTGTCACAGGTGTTCCCTGTTCGGGGAAGTCTGAAAAATACTTTCCCTGACCTTTGACAGGCAGTCTCTGTCACTGGGACTTCCTGCAAACCCCCCTAGAATTCCCTGGCACAGAGACATTAGGAAAACCCTCAGGGGAGACGAGTTTATGCATTCCGTTAGAATCCACGCGCTGCCGACCGTTGGTGGAATCTCCCCACGCTCAGGATTCCGGAACTATTGTCAGTGCGTGGGGGAGCTCGAGAGACAACTCCACACAGCTCTCTTCAGTCACAGGTGTTCCCTGTTCGGGGAAGTCTGAGAAATACCTTCTCTGACCTTGGGGAGGTAGCCTCTGTCCCTGGGACTTCCTGCAAACACCCCTAGCATTCCCTGGCACAGAGACATTAGGAAAACACTCAGGGGAGACGAGCTTAGGCATTCCGTTAGAACCCACGAGCTGCCGACCGTTGGTGGAACCTTCCCACGCTCAGGATTCCGGATCCAATGTCAGTGCGTGGGGGAGCTCGAGAGACAACTCCACGCAGCTCTAATCAGTCACAGGTGTTCCCTGTTCGGGGAAGTCCGAGAAATATCTTCCATGAGCTTGGGGAGGCAGCCTCTGCCCCTGGGACTTCCTGCAAACACCCCTAGCATTCCCTGGCACATAGACATTTGGAAAACCCTCAGGGGAGACGAGCTTAGGCATTCCGTTAGAACCCACGCGCTGCCAACTTTGGTGGAACCTCCCCACGGTGAGGATTCCGGAACCATTGTCAGTGCGTGGGGGAGCTCGAGAGACAATTCCACGCACCTCTCTTCAGTCACAGGTGTTCCCTGTTCGGGGAAGTCCGAGAAATACCTTCCCCGACCTTGGGGAGGCAGCATCTGTCCCTGGGACTTCCTGCAAACACCCCTAGCATTCCCTGGCACAGAGACATTAGGAAAACCCTCAGGGGAGACGAGCTTAGGCATTCCGTTAGAACCCACGCGCTGCCGACCGTTGGTGGAACCTCCCCACGCTCAGGATTCCGGAACCATTGTCAGGGCGTGGGGGAGCTCGAGAGACAACTCCACGCAGCTCTCTTCAGTCACAGGTGTTCCCTGTTCGGGGAAGCCCGAGAAATAGCTTCCCAGACCTTGAGGAGGCAGCCTCTGTCCCTGGGACTTCCTGTCAACTCCCCCAGCATTCCCTGGCACAGAGACATTAGGAAAACCCTCAGGGGAGACGAGCTAAGGCATTCCGTTACAACACACGTGCTGCCGACCGTTGGTGGAACCTCCCCACGCTCAGGATTCCGGAACCATTGTCAGTGCGTGGGGGAGCTCGAGAGACAACTCCACGCAGCTCTCTTCATTCACAGGTGTTCCCTGTTCGGGGAAGTCCGAGAAATAACTTCCCTGACTTTGGGGAGGCAGCCTCTGTCCCTGGGACTTCCTGCAAACCCCCCTAGCATTCCCTGGCACAGAGACATTACGAAAACCCACAGGGGAGACGAGCTTAGGCATTCCGTTAGAACCCACGCGCTGCCGACCGTTGGTGGAACCTCCCCACGCTAAGGGTTCCGGAACAATTGTCAGGGCGTGGGGGAGCTCGAGAGACAACTCCACGCAGCTCTCTTCAGTCACAGGTGTTCCCTGTTCGGGGAAGTCCGAGAAATACCTTCTCTGACCTTGGGGAGGCAGCCTCTATCCCTGGGATTTCCTGCAAACACCCCTAGCATTCCCTGGCACAGAGACATTAGGAAAACCCTCAGTTGAGACGAGCTTCGGCATTCCATTAGAACCCACGCGCTTCCGACCGTTGGTGGAACCTCCCCACGCTCAGGATTCCGGAACAATTGTCAGTGCGTGGGGGAGCTCGAGAGACAACTCCACGCAGCTCTCTTCAGTCACAGGTGTTCGCTGTTCGGGGAAGTCCGAGAAATACCTTCCCTGACCTTGGGGAGGCAGCCTCTGTCCCTGGGACTTCCTGCAAACCCCCCTAGCATTCCCTGGCACAGAGACATTAGGAAAACGCTCAGGGGAGACGAGCTTAGGCATTCCGTTAGAACCCACGCACTGCCGACCGTTGGTGGAACCTCCCCATGCTTAGGATTCCGGAACCATTGTCAGTGCGTGGGGGAGCTCGAGAGACAACTCCACGCAGCTCTCTTCAGTCACAGGTGTTCCCTATTCGGGGAAGTCCGAGAAATACCTTCTCTGACCTTGGGGAAGCAGCCTCTGTCCCTGGGACTTCCTGCAAACACCCCTAGCATTCCCTGGCACAGAGACATTAGGAAAACCCTCAGGGGAGACGAGCTTAGGCATTCCGTTAGAACCCACGCGCTGCCGACCGTTGGTGGAACCTCCCTATGCTCAGGATTCCGGAAACATTTTCAGTGCGTGGGGGAGCTCGAGAGACAACTCCACGCAGCTCTCTTCAGTCACAGGTGTTCCCTCTTCGGGGAAGTCCGAGAAATAAATTCCCTGACATTGGGGAAGCCGCCTCTGACAAGGGAATTAATGCAAATCCCCCAAGCTTTCCCTGGCACAGAGACATTAGGAAAACCCTCAGGGGAGACGAGCTTAGGCATTCCGTTAGAACCCACGCGCTGCTGACCAATGGAGGTACCTCCCCACGGTGAGGATTCCGGAACCATTGTCAGTGCGTGGGGGAGCTCGAGAGACAACTCCACGCAGCTCTCTTCAGTCACAGGTGTTCCCTGTTCGGGGAAGTCCGAGAAATACCTTCCCTGACCTTTGGGAGGCAGTCTCTGTCACTGGGATTTCCTGCAAACCCCTCTAGCATTCCCTGGCACAGAGACATCAGGAAAACCCTCAGGGGAGACAAGTTTATGCATTACGTTACAACCCACGCGCTGCCGACCGTTGGTGGAACCTCCCTATGCTCAGGATTCCGGAACCATTGTCAGTGCGTGGGGGAGCTCGAGAGACAACTCCACGCAGCTCTCTTCAGTCACAGGTGTTCCCTGTTTGGGGAAGTCCGAGAAATACCTTCCCTGACCTTGGGGAGGCAGCCTCTGTCACTTGGATTTCCTGCAAAGCCCCCTAGAATTCCCTGGCACAGAGAAATTAGGAAAACCCTCAGGGGAGACGAGCTTAAGCATTCTGTTAGAACCCACGTGCTGCCGAGCATTGGTGGAACCTCCCCACGCTCAGGATTCCGGAAACATTTTCAGTGCGTGGGGGAGCTCGAGAGACAACTCCACGCAGCTCTCTTCAGTCACAGGTGTTCCCTCTTCGGGGAAGTCCGAGAAATAAATTCCCTGACATTGGGGAAGCCGCCTCTGACAAGGGAATTAATGCAAATCCCCCAAGCTTTCCCTGGCACAGAGACATTAGGAAAACCCTCAGGGGAGACGAGCTTAGGCATTCCGTTAGAACCCACGCGCTGCTGACCAATGGAGGTACCTCCCCACGGTGAGGATTCCGGAACCATTGTCAGTGCGTGGGGGAGCTCGAGAGACAACTCCACGCAGCTCTCTTCAGTCACAGGTGTTCCCTGTTCGGGGAAGTCCGAGAAATACATTCTCTGACCTTGGGGAGGCAGCCTCTGTCCCTGGGACTTCCTGCAAACCCCCCTAGCATTCCCTGGCACAGAGACATTAGGAAAACCCTCAGGGGAGACGAGCTTATGCATTCCGTTAGAACCCACGCGCTGCCGACCGTTGGTGGAACCTCCCCACGCTCAGGATTCCGGAACCATTGTCAGTGCGTGGGGGAGCTCGAGAGACAAATCCCCGCAGCTCTCTTCAGTCACAGGTGTTCCCTGTTCGGGGAAGTCCGAAAAATACCTTCCCTGACCTTGGGGAGGCAGCGTCTGTCCCTGGGACTTCGTGCAAACCCCCCTAGCATTCCCTGGCACAGAGACATTAGGAAAACCCTCAGGGGAGACGAGTTTAGGCATTCCCTTAGAACCCACGCGCTGCCGACCGTTGGTGGAACCTCCCCACGCTAAGGATTCCAGAACCATTGTCAGTGCGTGGGGGAGCTCGAGAGACAACTCCACGCAGCTCTCTTCAGTCACAGGTGTTCCCTGTTCGGGGAAGTCCGAAAAATACCGTCCCTGACCTTGGGGAGACAGCCTCTGTCCCTGGGACTTCCTGCCAACCCCCCTAGCATTCCCTGGCACAGAGACATTAGGAAAACCCTCAGGGGAGACGAGCTAAGGCATTCCGTTACAACACACGCGCTGCCGACCGTTGGTGGAACCTCCCCACGCTCAGGATTCCGGAAACATTTTCAGTGCGTGGGGAGCTCGAGAGACAACTCCACGCAGCTCTCTTCAGTCACAGGTGTTCCCTGTTCGGGGAAGTCTGAAAAATACCGTCCCTGACCTTGGGGAGGCAGCCTCTGTCACTGGGAATTCCTGCAAACCCCCCTAGCTTTCCCTGGCACAGAGACATTAGGAAAACCCTAAGGGGAGACAAGCTTAGGCATTCCGTTAGAACCCACGCGCTGCCGACCTTTGGTGGAACCTCCCCACGCTCAGGATTCCAGAACCATTGTCAGTGCGTGGGGGAGCTCGAGAGACAACTCCACGCAGCTCTCTTCAGTCACAGGTGTTCCCTGTTCGGGGAAGTCCAAGAAATAACTTCCCTGACCTTGGGGAGGCAGCCTCTGTCACTGGGAATTCCTGCAATCCCCCCAAGCATTCCCTGGCACAGAGACATTAGGAAAATCCTCAGGGGAGTCGAGCTTAGGAATTCCGTTAGAACCCACGCGCTGCCGACCGTTGGTGGAACCTCCCCACGCTCAGGATTCCGGAACCATTTTCAGTGCGTGGGGGACTTTGAGAGACAACTCCACGCAGCTCTCTTCAGTCACAGGTGTTCCCTGTTCGGGGAAGTCCGAGAAATTCCTTCCCTGATCTTGGGGAGGCAGCCTCTGTCCGTGGGACTTCCTGCAAACACCCCTAATATTCCTTGGCACAGAGACATTAGGAAAACCCTCAGGGGAGACGAGCTTAGGCATTGCATTGTAAGCCACGCGCTGCCGACCGTTGGTGGAACCTCCCCACGCTCAGGATTCCGGAACCATTGTCAGTGCGTGGGGGAGCTCGAGAGACAACTCCACGCAGCTCTCTTCAGTCACAAGAGTTCCCTGTTCAGGGAAGTCCGAGAAATACCTTCCCTGACCTTGGGGAGGCAGCCTCTGTACCTGGGACTTCCTGCAAACACCACTAGCATTCCCTGGCACAGAGACATTAGGAAAACCCTCAGGGGAGTCGAGCTTAGGCATTCCGTTAGAACCCACGCGCTGCCGACCGTTGGTGGAACCTCCCCACGCTCAGGATTCCGGAACCATTGTCAGTGCTTGGGGGAGCTCGAGAGACAACTCCACACAGCTTTCTCCAGTCACAGGTGTTCCCTGTTGGGGGAAGTCCGAGAAATACCTTCCCTGACCTTGGGGAGGCAGCCTCTGTCACTGGGAATTCCTGCAAACCCCCCTAGGATTCCCTGGCACAGAGACATTAGGAAAACCCTCAGGGGAGACGAGCTTAGGCATTCCTTTAGAACCCACGCGCTGCCGAACGTTGGTGGAACCTCCCCACGCTCAGGATTCCGGAACCATTTTCAGGGCGTGGGGGAGCTCGAGAGACAACTCCACGCAGCTCTCTTCAGTCACAGGTGTTCCCTCTTCGGGGAAGTCCGAGATATAACTTCCCTGACCTTTGAGAGGCAGCCTCTGTCACTGGGACTTCCTGCAAACCCCCCTTGCATTCCCTGGCACAGAGACATTAGGAAAACAATCAAGGGAGTCGAGCTTAAGCATTCCGTAAAAACCCACGCGCTGCCGACCGTTGGTGGAACCTCCCCACGCTCAGGATTCCGGAACCATTTTCAGTGCGTCGGGGAGGTGGAGAGACAGCTCCACGCAGCTCTCTTCAGTCACAGGTGTTCCCTGTTCGGGGAAGTCCGAGAAATAACTTCTCTGACCTTGGGGAGGCAACCTCTGTACCTGGGAATTCCTGCAAACACCCCTATCATTCCCTGGCACAGAGACATTAGGAAAACCCTCAGGGGAGACGAGCTTAGGCATTCCGTTAGAACCCACTTGCTGCCGACCGTTGGTGGAACCTCCCCACGCTCAGGATTCCGGAACCATTGTCAGTGCGTGGGGGAGCTCGAGAGACAACTCCACGCAGCTCTCTTCAGTCACAGGTGTTCCCTGTTCAGGGAAGTCCGAGAAATACCTTCTCTGACCTTCGGGAGGCAGCCTCTGACCCTGGGACTTCCTGCAAACACCCCTAGCATTCCCTGGCACAGAGACATTAGGAAAACCCTCAGGGGAGACGAGCTTAGGCATTCCGTTAGAACCCACGCGCTGCCGACCGTTGGTGGAACCTCCCCACGGTGAGGATTCCGGAACCATTGTCAGTGCGTGGGGGAGCTCGAGAGACAACTCCACGCTGCTCTCTTCCGTCACAGGTGTTCCCTGTACGGGGAAGTCCGAGAAATACGTTCACTGACCTTGGGGAGGCAGCCACTGCCACAGGGACTTCCTGCAAACCCACCAAGCTTTCCCTGGCACAGAGATATTAGGAAAATTCTCAGGGGAGACGAGTTTAGGCATTCCGTTAGAAACCACGCGCTGCCGACAAATGGAGGTACCACACCACGGTAAGGATCCCGGAAACATTATCATTGAGTGGGGGAGGTCGAGAGACAACTCCACGCAGCTCTCTTCAGGCACAGGTGTTCCCTGTCCGGGGAAGTCCGAGAAATACCTTCCCTGACCTTGGGGAGGCAGCCTCTGCCACTGAGACTTCCTTCAAACCCCCCTAATATTCCCTGGCACAGAGACATTAAGAAAACCCTCAGGGGAGACGAGTTTAGGCATTCCGTTAGAACCCACGCACTGCCGACCGCTGGTGGAACCTCCCCACGCTCAGGATTCCGGAACCATTGTCAGTGCGTGGGGGAGCTCGAGAGACAACTCCACGCAGCTCTCTTCAGTCACAGGTGTTCCCTGTTCGGGGAAGTCCGAGAAATACCTTCCCTCACCTTGGGGAGGCAGCCTCGGTCCCTGGGACTTCCTGCAAACCCCCCTAGCATTCCCTGGCACAGAGACATTTGGAAAACCCTCAGGGTAGACGAGCCTAGGCATTCCGTTAGAACCCACGCGCTGCCGACCGTTGGTGGAACCTCCGAACGCTCAGGATTCCGGAACATTTGTCAGTGGGTGAGGGAGCTCGAGAGACAACTCCACGCAGCTCTCTTCAGTCACAGGTGTTCCCTGTTCGGGGAAGTCCGAGAAATACCGTCCCTGACCTTGGGGAGGCAGCCTCTGTCCCTGGGACTTCCTGCAAACCCCCCTAGCATTCCCTGGCACAGAGACATTAGGAAAAGCCTCAGGGGAGATGAGTTTGGGCATTCCGTTAGAACCCACGCACTGCCGACCGTTGGTGGAACCTCCCCACGCTCAGGATTCCGGAACCATTGTCAGTGCGTGGGGGAGCACGAGAGACAACTCCACGCAGCTCTCTTCAGTCACAGGTGTTCCCTGTTCGGGGAAGTCCGAGAAATATCTTCCCTGAATTTGGGGATGCAGCCTCTGCCACAGGGACTTCCTGCAAACCCCCCAAGCTTTCCCTGGCACAGAGACATTAGGAAAATTCTCAGGGGAGACAAGTTTAGGCATTCCGTTAGAACCCACGCGCTGCCGATAAATGGAGGTACCACACCACGGTAAGGATCCCGGAACCATTATCATTGCGTGGGGGACCTCGAGAGACAACTCCACGCAGCTCTCTTCAGTCACAGGTGTTCCCTGTTCGGGGAAGTCCGAGAAATAACTTCTCTGACCTTGGGGAGGCAACCTCTGTACCTGGGAATTCCTGCAAACACCCCTAGCATTCCCTGGCACAGAGACATTAGGAAAACCCTCAGGGGAGACGAGCTTAGGCATTCCGTTAGAACCCACGCGCTGCCGACCGTTGGTGGAACCTCCCCACGCTCAGGATTCCGGAACCATTGTCAGTGCGTGGGGGAGCTCGAGAGACAACTCCACGCAGCTCTCTTCAGTCACAGGTGTTCCTTGTTCGGGGAAGTCCGAGAAATACCTTCTCTGGACTTGGGGAGGCAGCCTCTGTCCCTGGGACTTCCTGCAAACCCCCCTAGCATTCCCTGGCACAGAGACATTAGGAAAACCCTCAGGGGAGACGAGCTTAGGCATTCCGTTAGAACCCACGCGCTGCCGATAAATGGAGGTACCACACCACGGTAAGGATCCCGGAACCATTATCATTGCGTGGGGGAGCTCGAGAGACAACTCCACGCAGCTCTCTTCAGTCACAGGTTTTCCCTGTCCGGGAAGTCCGAGAAATAACTTCCCTGAACTTGGGGAGGCAGCCTCTGTCCCTGGGACTTCCTGCAAACCCCCCTAGCATTCCATGGCAGAGAGACATTAGGAAAACCCTCAGGGGAGACGAGCTTAGGCATTCCGTTAGAAACTACGCGCTGCCGACCGTTGGTGGAACCTCCCCACGCTCAGGATTCCGGAACCATTGTCAGTGCGTGGGGGAGCTCGAGAGACAACTCCATGCAGCTCTCTTCAGTCACAGGTGTTCCCTGTTCGGGGAAGTCCGAGAAATACCTTCCCTGACCTTGGGGAGGCAGCCTCTGTCCCTGGGACTTCCTGTAAACCACCCTAGCATTCCCTGGCACAGAGATATAAGGAAAACCCTCAGGGGAGACGAGCTTAGGCATTCCGTTACAACCCACGCGCTGCCGACCGTTGGTGGAACCTCCACACGGTGTGGATTCCGGAACCATTGTCAGTGCGTGGGGGAGCTCGAGAGACAACTCCACGCAGCTCTCTTCCGTCACAGGTGTTCCCTGTTCGGGGAAGTCCAAGAAATACATTCACTGACCTTGGGGAGGCAGCCACTGCCACAGGGACTTCCTGCAAACCCCCCAAGCTTTCCCTGGCACAGAGACATTAGGAAAATTCTCAGGGGAGACGAGTTTAGGCATTCCGTTAGAAACCATGCGCTGCCGACAAATGGAGGTACCACACCACGGTAAGGATCCCGGAAATATTATCATTGGGTGGGGGAGCTCGAAAGACAACTCCACGCAGCTCTATTCAGTCACAGGTGTTCCCTGTCCGGGGAAGTCCGAGAAATACCTTCCCTGACCTTGGGGAGGCAGCCTCTGCCACTGAGACTTCCTTCAAACCCCCCTAGCATTCCCTGGCACAGAGACATTAGGAAAACCCTATGGGGAGACGAGCTTATGCATTCCGTTAGATCCCACGCGCTGCCGACCGTTGGTGGAACCTCCCCACGCTCAGGATTTCGGAACCATTGTCAGTGCATGGGGGAACTCGAGAGACAACTCCACGCAGCTCTCTTCAGTCACGGGTGTTCCCTGATCGGGGAAGTCCGAGAAATAACTTCCCTGAACTTGGGGAGGCAGCCTCTGTCCCTGGGACTTCCTGCAAACACCCCTAGCATTCCATGGCACAGAGACATTAGGAAAACCCTCAGGGGAGACGAGCTTAGGCATTCCCTTAGAACCCACGCGCTGCCGACCGTTGGTGGAACTTCCCAAAGGTTAGGATTCCGGAACCATTGTCAGTGCGTGGGGGAGCTCGAGAGACAACTCCACGCAGCTCTCTTCAGTCACAGGTGTTCCCTGTTCGGGGAAGTCCGAGAAATACCTTCCCTGAACTTGGGGAGGCAGCCTATGTCCCTGGGACTTCCTGCAAACACCCCTAGCATTCCCTGGCACAGAGACATTAGGAAAACCCTTAGGGGAGACGAGCTTAGGCATTCCGTTAGAACCGAAGCGCTGCCGACCGTTGGTGGAACCTCCCCACGCTCAGGATTCCGGAACCATTGTCAGCGCGTGGGGGAGCTCGAGAGACAACTCCACGCAGCTCTCTTCGGTCACAGGTGTTCCCTGTTCGGGGAAGTCAGAGAAATACCTTCCCTGACCTTGGGGAGGCAGCCTCTGTCCCTGGGACTTCGTGCAAACCACCCAACATTCCCTGGCACAGAGACATTAGGAAAACCCTCAGGGGAGACGAGCTTATGCATTCCGTTAGAACCCACGCGCTCTCGACCGCTGGTGGAACCTTCCCACGCTCCGGATTCCGGAACCATTGTCAGTGCGTGGGGGAGCTCGAAAGACAAATCCACGCAGCTCTCTTGGGTCACAGGAGTTCCCTGTTCAGGGAAGTCCGAGAAATATCTTCTCTGACCTTGGGGAGGCAGCCTCTGTCCCTGGGACTTCCTGCAAACACCCCTAGCATTCCCTGGCACAGAGACATTAGGAAAACCCTCAGGGGAGACGAGCTTAGGCATTCCGCTAGAAACCACGCGCTGCCGACCGTTGGTGGAACCTCCCCACGCTCAGGATTCCGGAACCGTTGTCAGTGCGTGGGGGAGCTCGAGAGACAACTCCACGCAGCTCTCTTCAGTCACAGGTGTTCCCTGTTCGGGGAAGTCCGAGAAATATCTTCCCTGAACTTGGGGAGGCAGCCTCTGCCACAGGGACTTCCTACAAACCCCCCAAGCTTTCCCTGGCACAGAGACATTAGGAAAACCCTCAGGGGAGACGTGCTTAGGCATTCCGTAAGAACCCACGCACTGCCGATCGATGGTTGAACCTCCCCACGCTTCGGATTCCGGAAACATTGTCAGTGCGTGGGGGAGCTCGAGAGACAACTCCACGCAGCTCTCTTCAGTCACAGGTGTTCCCTGCTCAGGGAATTCTGAGAAATACCTTCCCTGACCTTGGGGAGGCATCCTCTGTCCCTGGGACTTCCTGCAAACCCCCCTAGCATTCCCTGGCACAGACACATTTGGAAAACCCTCAGGGAAGACGAGCTTAGGCATTCCGTTAGAACCCACGCTCTGCCGACCGTTGGTGGAACCTCCCCACGCTCAGGATTCCGGAACCATTGTCAGTGCGTGGGGGAGCTCGAAAGACAACTCCACGCAGCTCTCTTCAGTCACAGGTGTTCCCTGTTCGGGGAAGTCCGAGAAATACATTCCCTCACCTTGGGGAGGCAGCCTCTGTCCCTGGGACTTCCTGCAAACCCCCCTAGCATTCCCTGGCAGAGAGACATTAGGAAAACCCTCAGGGGAGACGAGCCAAGGCATTCGGTTAGAACCAACGCGCTGCCGACCGTTGGTGGAACCTCCCCACGCTCAGGATTCCGGAACCGTTTTCAGTGCGTGGGGTAGCTCGAGAGACAACTCCACGCAGCTCTCTTCAGTCACAGGTGTTCCTTGTTCGGGGAAGTCCGAGAAATACCTTCCCTGACCTTACGGAGGCAGCCTCTGTCCCGGGACTTCCTGCAAAACCCCTAGCATTCCCTGGCACAGAGACATTAGGAAAAACCTCAGGGGAGACGAGCTTAGGCATTCCGTTAGAACCCACGCGCTGCCGACCGTTGGTGGAACCTCCCCACGCTCAGGATTCCGGAACCATTGTCAGTGCGTGGGGGAGCTCGAGAGACAACTCTACGCAGCTCTCTTCAGTCACAGGTGTTCCCTGTTCGGGGAAGTCCGAGAAATAACTTCTCTGACCTTGGGGAGGCAACCTCTGTACCTGGGAATTCCTGCAAACACCCCTAGCATTCCCTGGCACAGAGACATTAGGAAAACCCTCAGGGGATACGAGCTTAGGCATTCCGTTAGAACCCACGCGCTGCCGACCGTTGGTGGAACCTCCGCACGCTCAGGATTCCGGAAACATTGTCAGTGCGGGGGGAGCTCGAGAGACAACTCCACGCAGCTCTCTTCGTTCACAGGTGTTCCCTGTTCGGGGAAGTCCGAGAAATACCTTCCCTGGCCTTGGGGAGGCAGCCTCTGTCCCTGGGACTTCCAAAAACACCCCACGCATTCCCTGGCACAGAGACATTAGGAAAACCCTCAGAGGAGACGAGCTTAGGCATTCCGTTAGAACCCACTCGCTGTCGACCGTTGGTGGAACCTCCCCACGCTCAGGATTCCGGAAACATAGTCAGTGCGTCGGGGATTTGGAGAGAAAACTCCACGCAGCTCTCTTCACTCACAGGTGTTCCCTGTTCGTGGAAGTCCGAGAAATACTTTCTCTGATCTTGGGGAAGCAGCCTCTGCCCCTGGGACTTCCTGCAAACCCCCCTAGCATTCCCTGGCATAGAAAAATTAGGAAAACCCTCAGGGGAGACAAACTTAGGCATTTCGTTAGAACCCACGCGCTGCCGACCGTTGGTGGAACCTCCCCATGCTCAGGATTCTGGAACCATAGTCAGTGCGTCGGGGATTTTGAGAGAAAACTCCACGCAGCTCTCTTCACTCACTGGTGTTCCCTGTTCGGGGAAGTCCGAGAAATACTTTCTCTGACCTTGGGGAAGCAGCCTCTGCAACTGGGACTTCCTGCAAATCCCCTTGCATTCCCTGGCACAGAGACATTAGGAAAACCCTCAGGGGAGACAAACATAGGCATTCCGTTAGAACCCACGGGTTGCCGACCGTTGCTGGAACCTCCCCACGCTCAGCATTCCGGAACCATTGTCAGTGCGTGGGGGAGCTCGAGAGACAACTCCACGCAGCTCTCTTCAGTCACAGGTGTTCCCTGTACGGGGAAGTCCGAGAAATACCTTCCCTGACCTTGATGAGGCAGCCTCAGTCCCTGGGAATTCCTGCAAACACCACTAGCATTCCCTGGCACAGAGACATTAGGAAAACCCTCAGGGGAGACGAGCTTAGGCATTCCGTTAGAACCCACACGCTGCCGACCGTTGGTGGAACCTCCCCACGCTCAGGATTCCGGAACAATTGTCAGTGCGTGGGGGAGCTCGAGAGACAACTCCACGCAGCTCTCTTCAGTCACAGGTGTTCCCTGTTCGGGGAAGTCCGAGAAATATCTTCCCTGACCTTGGGGAGGAAGCCTCTGTCCCTTGGACTTCCTGCAAACACCCCTAGCATTCCCTTTCACAGAGACATCTGAAAACCCTCAGGGGAGACGAGCTTAGGCATTCTATTAGAACTCACGCGCTGCCGACCGTTGGTGGAACCTCCCCACGCTCAGGATTCCGGAACCATTGTCAGTGCGTGGGGGAGATCGAGAGACAACTCCACACAGCTTTCTCCAGTCACAGGTGTTCCCTGTTCGGGGAAGTCCGAGAAATAGCTTCCCTGACCTTGGGGAGGCAGCCTCTGTCACTGGGACTTCCTGCAAACCCCCCTAGCATTCCCTGGCACACAGACATTAGGAAAACCCTCAAGGGAGACGAGCTTAGGCATTCCGTAAAAACCCACGAGCTGCCGACCGTTGGTGGAACCTCCCCACGCTCAGGATTCCGGAACCATTGTCAGTGCGTGGGGGAGCTCGAGAGACAACTCCACGCAGCTCTCTTCAGTCACAGGTGTTCCCTGTTCGGGGAAGTCCGAGAAATAACTTCTCTGACCTTGGGGAGGCAACCTCTGTACCTGGGAATTCCTGCAAACCCCCCTAGCATTCCCTGGCACAGAGACATTAGGAAAACCCTCAGGGGAGACGAGCTTAGGCATTCCGTTAGAACCCACTTGCTGCCGACCGTTGGTGGAACCTCCCCATACTCAGGATTCCGGAACCATTGTCAGTGCGTGGGGGAGCTCGAGAGACAACTCCACGCAGCTCTCTTCAGTCACAGGTGTTCCTTGTTCGGGGAAGTCCGAGAAATACCTTCTCTGACCTTGGGGAGGCAGCCTCTGTCCCTGGGACTTCCTGCAAACACCCCTAGCATTGCCAGGCACAGAGACATTAGGAAAACCCTCAGGGGAGACGAGCTTAGGCATTACGTTAGAACCCACGCGCTGCCGACCGTTGGTGGAACCTCCACATGCTCAGGATTCCGGAACCATTGTCAGTGCGTAGGGGAGCTCGAGAGACAACTCCACGCAGCTCTCTTCAGTCACAGGTGTTCCCTGTTCAGGGAAGTCCGAGAAATACCTTCCCTGACCTTCGGGAGGCAGCCTCTGACCCTGGCACTTCCTGCAAACACCCCTAGCATTCCCTGGCACAGAGACATTAGGAAAACCCTCAGGGGAGACGAAATTAGGCATTCCGTTAGAACCCACGCGCTGCCGACTGTTGGTGGAACCTCCCCACGGTGTGGATTCCGGAATCATTGTCAGTGCGTGGGGGAGCTCGAGAGACAACTCCACGCAGCTCTCTTCCGTCACAGGTGTTCCCTGTTCGGGGAAGTCCGAGAAATACATTCACTGACATTGGGGAGGCAGCCACTTCCACAGGGACTACCTGCAAACCCCCCAAGCTTTCCCTGGCACAGAGACATTAGGAAAATTCTCAGGGGAGACGAGTTTAGGCATTCCGTTAGAAACCACGCGCTGCCGACAAATGGAGGTACCACACCACGGTAAGGATCCCGGAAACATTATCATTGAGTGGGGGAGCTCGAGAGACAACTCCACGCAGCTCTCTTCAGTCACAGGTGTTCCCTGTCCGGGGAAGTCCGAGAAATACCTTCCCTGACCTTGGGGAGGCAGCCTCTGCCACTGAGACTTCCTTCAAACCCCCCTAGCATTCCCTGGCACAGAGATATTAGGAAAACCCTAAGGGGAGACGAGCTTATGCATTCCGTTAGATCCCACGCGCTGCCGACCGTTGGTGGAACCTCCCCACGCTCAGGATTTCGGAACCATTGTCAGTGCATGGGGGAACTCGAGAGACAACTCCACGCAGCTCTCTTCAGTCACGGGTGTTCCCTGATCGGGGAAGTCCGAGAAATAAATTCCGTGAACTTGGGGAGGCAGCCTCTGTCCCTGGGACTTCCTGCAAACACCCCTAGCATTCCCTGGCACAGAGACATTAGGAAAACCCTTAGGGGAGACGAGCTTAGGCATTCCGTTAGAACCGAAGCGCTGCCGACCGTTGGTGGAACCTCCCCACGCTCAGGATTCCGGAACCATTGTCATTGCGTCGGGGAGCTCGAGAGACAACTCCACGCAGCTCTCTTCGGTCACAGGTGTTCCCTGTTCGGGGAAGTCAGAGAAATACCTTCCCTGAGCTTGGGGAGGCAGCCTCTGTCCCTGGGACTTCCTGCAAACCCCCCAACATTCCCTGGCACAGAGACATTAGGAAAACCCTCAGGGGAGACGAGCTTAGGCATTCCGTTAGAACCCACGCGCTGCCGACCGTTGGTGGAACCTCCCCACGCTCAGGATTCCGGAACCATTGTCAGTGCGTGGGGGAGCTCGAGAGACAACTCCACGCAGCTCTCTTAATTCACAGGTGTTCCCTGTTCGGGGAAGTCTGAGAAATACCTTCCCTGACCTTGGGGAGGCAGCCTCTGTCCCTGGGACTTCCTGCAAAACCCCTAGAATTCCCTGGCACAGAGATATTAGGAAAACCCTCAGGGGAGACGAGCTTAGGCATTCCGTTAGAACCCACGCGCTGTCGACCGTTGGTGGAACCTTCCCACGCTCCGGATTCCGGAAACATTGTCAGTGCGTGGGGGAGCTCGAAAGACAAATCCACGCAGCTCTCTTGGGTCACAGGAGTTCCCTGTTCAGGGAAGTCCGAGAAATATCTTCTCTGACCTTGGGGAGGCAGCCTCTGTCCCTGGGACTTCCTGCAAACACCCCTAGCATTCCCTGGCACAGAGACATTAGGAAAACCCTCAGGGGAGACGAGCTTAGGCATTCCGCTAGAAACCACGCGCTGCCGACCGTTGGTGGAACCTCCCCACGCTCAGGATTCCGGAACCGTTGTCAGTGCGTGGGGGAGCTCGAGAGACAACTCCACGCAGCTCTCTTCAGTCACAGGTGTTCCCTGTTCGGGGAAGTCCGAGAAATACCTTCCCTGAACTTGGGGAGGCAGCCTCTGCAACAGGGACTTCCTACAAACCCCCCAAGCTTTACCTGGCACAGAGACATTAGGAAAATTCTCAGGGGAGACGAGCTTAGGCATTCCGTTAGAACCCACGCGCTGCCGACCGATGGTTGAACCTCCCAACGGTCAGGATTCCGGAACCATTGTTTTTGCGTGGGGGAGCTCGAGAGACAACTCCACGCAGCTCTCTTCAGTCACAGGTGTTCCCTGTTCGGGGAAGTCCGAGAAATACCTTCCCTGAACTTGGGGAGGCAGCCTCTGTCCCTGGGACTTCCTGCAAACACCCCTAGCATTCCCTGGCACAGAGACATTAGGAAAACCCTCAGGGGAGACGTGCTTAGGCATTCCGTAAGAACCCACGCACTGCCGACCGTTGGTGGATCCTCCCCACGCTCCGGATTCCGGAACCATTGTCAGTGCGTGGGGGAGCTCGAGAGACAACTCCACGCAGCTCTCTTCAGTCACAGGTGTTCCCTGCTCGGGGAATTCTGAGAAATAACTTCCCTGACCTTGGGGAGGCAGCCTCTGTCCCTGGGACTTCCTGCAAACCCCCCTAGCATTCCCTGGCACAGACACATTAGGAAAACCCTCAGGGAAGGCGAGCTTAGGCATTCCGTTGGAACCCACGCGCTGCCGACCGTTGGTGGAACCTCCCCACGCTCAGGATTCCGGAACCATTGTCAGTGCGTGGGGGAGCTCGAAAGACAACTCCACGCAGCTCTCTTCAGTCACAGGTGTTCCCTGTTCGGGGAAGTCCGAGAAATACCTTCCCTCACCTTGGGGAAGCAGCCTCTGTCCCTGGGACTTCCTGCAAACCCCCCTAGCATTCCCTGGCACAGAGACATTAGGAAAACCCTCAGGGGAGACGAGCCAAGGCATTCGGTTAGAACCAACGCGCTGCCGACCGTTGGTGGAACCTCCCCACGCTCAGGATTCCGGAACCATTGTCAGTGCGTGGGGGAGCTCGAGAGACAACTCCACGCAGCTCTCTTCAGTCACAGGTGTTCCCTGCTCGGTGAAGTCCGAGAAATATCTTCCCTGACCTTGGGGAGGCAGCGACTGTCCCTGGGACTTCCTGCAAACTCCCCTAGCATTCCCTGGCACAGAGACATTAGGAAAACCCTCAGGGGAGACGAGCTTAGACATTCCGTTAGAAACCACGCGCTGTCGACCGTTGGTGGAACCTCCCCACGCTCAGGATTCCGGAAACACTGTCAGTGCGTGGGGGAGCTCGAGAGACAACTCCACGCAGCTCTCTTCAGTCACAGGTGTTCCATGTTCGGAGAAGTCCGAAAAATACCTTCCCTGACCTTGTGGAGACAGCCTCTGCCCCTGGGACTTCCTGCAGAACCCCCTAGCATTCCCTGGCACAGAGAAATTAGGAAAACCCTCAAGGGAGACGAGCTTAGGCATTCCGTTAGAACCCACGTGCTGCCGACCGTTGGTGGAACCTCCCCACGCTCAGGATTCCGGAACCATTGTCAGTGCGGGGGGAGCTCGAGAGACAACTCCACGCAGCTCTCTTCAGTCACAGGTGTTCCCTGTTCGGGGAAGTCCGAGAAATACCTTCCCTGGCCTTGGGGAGGCAGCCTCTGTCCCTGGGACTTCCTAAAACACCCCACGCAATCCCTGGCACAGAGACATTAGGAAAACCCTCAGAGGAGACGAGCTTAGGCATTCCGTTAGAAACCACGCGCTGCCGACCGTTGGTGGAACCTCCCCACGCTCAGGATTCCGGTACCATTGTTAGTGCGTGGGGGAGCTCGAGAGACAACTCCACGCAGCTCTCTTCAGTCACAGGTGTTCCCTGTTCGGGGAAGTCCGAGAAATACCTTCCCTGACCTTGGGGAGGCAGCCTCTGTCCCTGGGACTTCCTGCAAACACCCCTAGCATTCCCTGGCACAGAGAAATTAGGAAAACCCTCAGGGGAGACGAGCCAAGGCATTCGGTTAGAACCAACGTGCTGCCGACCGTTGGTGGAACCTCCCAACGCTCAGGATTCCGGAACCATTGTCAGTGCGTGGGGGAGCTCGAGAGACAACTCCACGCAGCTCTCTTCAGTCACAGGTGTTACCTGTTCGGGGAAGTCCGAAAAATACCTTCCCTGACCTTGTGGAGACAGCCTCTGCCCCTGGGACTTCCTGCAGACACCCCTAGCATTCCCTGGCACAGAGACATTAGGAAAACCCTCAAGGGAGACGAGCTTAGGCATTCCGTTAGAACCCACGTGCTACCGACCGTTGGTGGAACCTCCCCACGCTCAGGATTCCGGAACCATTGTCAGTGTGGGGGGAGCTCGAGAGACAACTCCACGCAGCCCTCTTCAGTCACAGGTGTTCCCTGTTCGGGGAAGTCCGAGAAATACCTTCCCTGCCCTTGGGGAGGCAGCCTCTGTCCCTGGGAATTCCTACAAACCCTCCTAGCATTCCCTGGCACAGAGACATTAGGAAAACCCTCAGGGGAGGCAAGCTTAGGCATTCCGTTAGAACCAACGCGCTGCCGACCGTTGGTGGAACCTCCCCCCGCTCAGGATTCCGGAACCATTGTCAGTGAGTGGGGGAGCTCGAGTGACAACTCCACGCAGCTCGCTTCGGTCACAGGTGTTCCCTGTTCGGGGAAGTCCGAGAAATACCTTCCCTGACCTTGGGGAGGCAGCCTCTGTCCCTGGGACTTCCTGCAAACCCCCCTAGCATTCCCTGGCACAGAGACATTAGGAAAACCCTCAGGGGAGACGAGCCAAGGCATTCGGTTAGAACCAACGTGCTGCCGACCGTTGGTGGAACCTCCCCACGCTCAGGATTCCGGAACCATTGTCAGTGCGTGGGGGAGCTCGAGAGACAACTCCACGCAGCTCTCTTCAGTCACAGGTGTTCCCTGCTCGGTGAAGTCCGAGAAATATTTTCCCTGACCTTGGGGAGCCAGCCTCTGTCCCTGGGACATCCTGCAAACTCCCCTAGCATTCCCTGGCACAGAGACATTAGGAAAATCCTCAGGGGAGACGAGGTTAGACATTCCGTTAGAAACCACGCGCTGTCGACCGTTGGTGGAACCTCCCCACGCTCAGGATTCCGGAAAAACTGTCAGTGCGTGGTGGAGCTCGAGAGACAACTCCACGCAGCTCTCTTCAGTCACAGGTGTTACCTGTTCGGGGAAGTCCGAAAAATACCTTCCCTGATCTTGTGGAGACAGCCTCTGCCCCTGGGACTTCCTGCAGACACCCCTAGCATTCCCTGGCACAGAGACATTAGGAAAACCCTCAAGGGAGACGAGCTTAAGCTATCCGTTAGAACCCACGTGCTACCGACCGTTGGTGGAACCTCCCCACGCTCAGGATTCCGGAACCATTGTCAGTGCGGCGGGAGCTCGAGAGACAACTCCACGCAGCCCTCTTCAGTCACAGGTGTTCCCTGTTTGGGGAAGTCCGAGAAATAACTTCCCTGGCTTTGGGGAGGCAGCCTCTGTCCCTGGGACTTCCTAAAACACCCCACGCATTCCCTGGCACAGAGACATTAGGAAAACCCTCAGAGGAGACGAGCTTAGGCATTCCGTTAGAACCCACGCGCTGCCGACCGTTGGTGGAACATCCCAACGCTCAGGATTCCGGAACGATTGTCAGTGCGTGGGGGAGCTCGAGAGACAACTCCACGCAGCTCTCTTCAGTCACAGGTGTTCCCTGTTCGGGGAAGTCCAAGAAATACCTTCCCTGACCTTGGGGAGGCAGCCTCTGTACCTGGGACTTCCTGCAAACCCCCCTAGCATTCCCTGGCACAGAGACATTAGGAAAACCCTCAGGGGAGACTAGCTTAGGCATTCCGTTAGAAACCACGCGCTGTCGACCGTTGGTGGAACCTCCCCACGCTCAGGATTCCGGAAACATTGTCAGTGCGTGGGGGAGCTCGAGAGACAACTCCACGCCGCTCACTTTAGTCACAGGTGTTCCCTGTTCGGGGAAGTCCGAGAAATAACTTCCCTGGCCTTGGGGAGGCAGCCTCTGCCACTGGGACTTCCTGCAAACTCCCCTAGCATTCCCTGGCACAGAGACATTAGGAAAAGCCTCAGGGGAGACGAGCTTATGCATTCCGTTAAAACCCACGCGCTGCCGACCGTTGGTGAAACCTCCCCACGCTCAGGATTCCGGAACCATTTTCAGTGCGTGGGGGAGCTCGGGAGACAACTCAACGCAGCTCTCTCCAGTCACAGGTGTTCCCTGTTCGGGGAAGTCTGAGAAATACCTTCCCTGACCTTGGGGAGGCAGCCTCTGTCCCTGGGAATTCCTGCAAACCCCCCTAGCATTCCCTGACACAGAGACATTAGGAAAACCCTCAGGGGAGACGAGCTTAGACATTCCGTTAGAACCCACGCGCTGCCGACCGTTGGTGGAACCTCCCCACCCTCAGGATCCCGGAAACATTGTCAGTGCGTGGGGGAGCTCGAGAGACAACTCCACGCAGCTCTCTTCAGTCACAGGTGTTCCCTGTTCCGGGAAGTCCGAGAAATACCTTCCCTGACCTTGGGGAGGCAGCCTCTGTCCCTGGGACTTCCTGCAAACACCCCTAGCATTCCCTGGTACAGAGACATTTGGAAAACTCTCAGGGGAGACGAGGTTAGGCATTCCGTTAGAACCCACACGCTGCCGACCGCTGGTGGAACCTCCCCACGCTCAGGATTCCGGAACCATTGTCAGTGCGTGGGGGAGCTCGACAGAAAACTCCACGCAGCTCTCTTCAGTCACAGGTGTTCCCTGTTCGGGGAAGTCCGAGAAATACCTTCTCTGACCTTGGGGAGGCAGCCTCTGTCCCTGGGACTTCCTGCAAACCCCCCTAGCATTTCCTGGCACAGAGACATTAGGAAAACCCTCAGGGGAGACGAGCTTAGGCATTCCGTAAGAACCCACGCGCTGCCGACCGTTGGTGGAACCTCCCCACGCTCAGGATTCCGGAACCATTTTCAGTGCGTGGGGGAGCTCGAGAGACAACTCCACGGAGCTCTCTTCAGTCACAAGTGTTCCCTGTTCGGGGAAGGCCGAGAAATACCTTCTCTGACCTTGGGGAGGCAGCCTCTGACCCTGGGATTTCCTGCAAACACCCCTAGCATTCCCTGGCACAGAGACATTAGGAAAACCCTCAGGGGACACGAGCTTAGGCATTCCGTTAGAACCCACGCGCTGCCGACCGTTGGTGGAACCTCCCCACGCTCAGAATTCCGGAACCATTGTCAGTGCGTGGGGGAGCTCGAGAGACAACTCCACGCAGCTCTCTTCAGTCACAGGTGTTCCCTGTTCGGGGAAGTCCGAGAAATACCTTCCCCGACCTTGGGGAGGCAGCATCTGTCCCTGGGACTTCCTGCAAACACCCCTAGCAATCCCTGGCACAGAGACATTAGGAAAACCCTCAGGGGAGACGAGCTTAGGCATTCCGTTAGAACCCACGCGCTGCCGACCGTTGGTGGAACCTCCCCACGCTCAGGATTCCGGAACCATTGTCAGGGCGTGGGGGAGCTCGAGAGACAACTCCACGCAGCTCTCTTCAGTCACAGGTGTTCCCTGTTCGGGGAAGCCCGAGAAATAGCTTCCCAGACCTTGAGGAGGCAGCCTCTGTCCCTGGGACTTCCTGTCAACTCCCCCAGCATTCCCTGGCACAGAGACATTAGGAAAACCCTCAGGGGAGACGAGCTAAGGCATTCCGTTACAACACACGTGCTGCCGACCGTTGGTGGAACCTCCCCACGCTCAGGATTCCGGAACCATTGTCAGTGCGTGGGGGAGCTCGAGAGACAACTCCACGCAGCTCTCTTCATTCACAGGTGTTCCCTGTTCGGGGAAGTCCGAGAAATAACTTCCCTGACTTTGGGGAGGCAGCCTCTGTCCCTGGGACTTCCTGCAAACCCCCCTAGCATTCCCTGGCACAGAGACATTACGAAAACCCACAGGGGAGACGAGCTTAGGCATTCCGTTAGAACCCACGCGCTGCCGACCGTTGGTGGAACCTCCCCACGCTAAGGGTTCCGGAACAATTGTCAGGGCGTGGGGGAGCTCGAGAGACAACTCCACGCAGCTCTCTTCAGTCACAGGTGTTCCCTGTTCGGGGAAGTCCGAGAAATACCTTCTCTGACCTTGGGGAGGCAGCCTCTATCCCTGGGATTTCCTGCAAACACCCCTAGCATTCCCTGGCACAGAGACATTAGGAAAACCCTCAGTTGAGACGAGCTTCGGCATTCCATTAGAACCCACGCGCTTCCGACCGTTGGTGGAACCTCCCCACGCTCAGGATTCCGGAACAATTGTCAGTGCGTGGGGGAGCTCGAGAGACAACTCCACGCAGCTCTCTTCAGTCACAGGTGTTCGCTGTTCGGGGAAGTCCGAGAAATACCTTCCCTGACCTTGGGGAGGCAGCCTCTGTCCCTGGGACTTCCTGCAAACCCCCCTAGCATTCCCTGGCACAGAGACATTAGGAAAACGCTCAGGGGAGACGAGCTTAGGCATTCCGTTAGAACCCACGCACTGCCGACCGTTGGTGGAACCTCCCCATGCTTAGGATTCCGGAACCATTGTCAGTGCGTGGGGGAGCTCGAGAGACAACTCCACGCAGCTCTCTTCAGTCACAGGTGTTCCCTATTCGGGGAAGTCCGAGAAATACCTTCTCTGACCTTGGGGAAGCAGCCTCTGTCCCTGGGACTTCCTGCAAACACCCCTAGCATTCCCTGGCACAGAGACATTAGGAAAACCCTCAGGGGAGACGAGCTTAGGCATTCCGTTAGAACCCACGCGCTGCCGACCGTTGGTGGAACCTCCCTATGCTCAGGATTCCGGAAACATTTTCAGTGCGTGGGGGAGCTCGAGAGACAACTCCACGCAGCTCTCTTCAGTCACAGGTGTTCCCTCTTCGGGGAAGTCCGAGAAATAAATTCCCTGACATTGGGGAAGCCGCCTCTGACAAGGGAATTAATGCAAATCCCCCAAGCTTTCCCTGGCACAGAGACATTAGGAAAACCCTCAGGGGAGACGAGCTTAGGCATTCCGTTAGAACCCACGCGCTGCTGACCAATGGAGGTACCTCCCCACGGTGAGGATTCCGGAACCATTGTCAGTGCGTGGGGGAGCTCGAGAGACAACTCCACGCAGCTCTCTTCAGTCACAGGTGTTCCCTGTTCGGGGAAGTCCGAGAAATACCTTCCCTGACCTTTGGGAGGCAGTCTCTGTCACTGGGATTTCCTGCAAACCCCTCTAGCATTCCCTGGCACAGAGACATCAGGAAAACCCTCAGGGGAGACAAGTTTATGCATTACGTTACAACCCACGCGCTGCCGACCGTTGGTGGAACCTCCCTATGCTCAGGATTCCGGAACCATTGTCAGTGCGTGGGGGAGCTCGAGAGACAACTCCACGCAGCTCTCTTCAGTCACAGGTGTTCCCTGTTTGGGGAAGTCCGAGAAATACCTTCCCTGACCTTGGGGAGGCAGCCTCTGTCACTTGGATTTCCTGCAAAGCCCCCTAGAATTCCCTGGCACAGAGAAATTAGGAAAACCCTCAGGGGAGACGAGCTTAAGCATTCTGTTAGAACCCACGTGCTGCCGAGCATTGGTGGAACCTCCCCACGCTCAGGATTCCGGAAACATTTTCAGTGCGTGGGGGAGCTCGAGAGACAACTCCACGCAGCTCTCTTCAGTCACAGGTGTTCCCTCTTCGGGGAAGTCCGAGAAATAAATTCCCTGACATTGGGGAAGCCGCCTCTGACAAGGGAATTAATGCAAATCCCCCAAGCTTTCCCTGGCACAGAGACATTAGGAAAACCCTCAGGGGAGACGAGCTTAGGCATTCCGTTAGAACCCACGCGCTGCTGACCAATGGAGGTACCTCCCCACGGTGAGGATTCCGGAACCATTGTCAGTGCGTGGGGGAGCTCGAGAGACAACTCCACGCAGCTCTCTTCAGTCACAGGTGTTCCCTGTTCGGGGAAGTCCGAGAAATACATTCTCTGACCTTGGGGAGGCAGCCTCTGTCCCTGGGACTTCCTGCAAACCCCCCTAGCATTCCCTGGCACAGAGACATTAGGAAAACCCTCAGGGGAGACGAGCTTATGCATTCCGTTAGAACCCACGCGCTGCCGACCGTTGGTGGAACCTCCCCACGCTCAGGATTCCGGAACCATTGTCAGTGCGTGGGGGAGCTCGAGAGACAAATCCCCGCAGCTCTCTTCAGTCACAGGTGTTCCCTGTTCGGGGAAGTCCGAAAAATACCTTCCCTGACCTTGGGGAGGCAGCGTCTGTCCCTGGGACTTCGTGCAAACCCCCCTAGCATTCCCTGGCACAGAGACATTAGGAAAACCCTCAGGGGAGACGAGTTTAGGCATTCCCTTAGAACCCACGCGCTGCCGACCGTTGGTGGAACCTCCCCACGCTAAGGATTCCAGAACCATTGTCAGTGCGTGGGGGAGCTCGAGAGACAACTCCACGCAGCTCTCTTCAGTCACAGGTGTTCCCTGTTCGGGGAAGTCCGAAAAATACCGTCCCTGACCTTGGGGAGACAGCCTCTGTCCCTGGGACTTCCTGCCAACCCCCCTAGCATTCCCTGGCACAGAGACATTAGGAAAACCCTCAGGGGAGACGAGCTAAGGCATTCCGTTACAACACACGCGCTGCCGACCGTTGGTGGAACCTCCCCACGCTCAGGATTCCGGAAACATTTTCAGTGCGTGGGGAGCTCGAGAGACAACTCCACGCAGCTCTCTTCAGTCACAGGTGTTCCCTGTTCGGGGAAGTCTGAAAAATACCGTCCCTGACCTTGGGGAGGCAGCCTCTGTCACTGGGAATTCCTGCAAACCCCCCTAGCTTTCCCTGGCACAGAGACATTAGGAAAACCCTAAGGGGAGACAAGCTTAGGCATTCCGTTAGAACCCACGCGCTGCCGACCTTTGGTGGAACCTCCCCACGCTCAGGATTCCAGAACCATTGTCAGTGCGTGGGGGAGCTCGAGAGACAACTCCTCGCAGCTCTCTTCAGTCACAGGTGTTCCCTGTTCGGGGAAGTCCAAGAAATAACTTCCCTGACCTTGGGGAGGCAGCCTCTGTCACTGGGAATTCCTGCAATCCCCCCAAGCATTCCCTGGCACAGAGACATTAGGAAAATCCTCAGGGGAGTCGAGCTTAGGAATTCCGTTAGAACCCACGCGCTGCCGACCGTTGGTGGAACCTCCCCACGCTCAGGATTCCGGAACCATTTTCAGTGCGTGGGGGACTTTGAGAGACAACTCCACGCAGCTCTCTTCAGTCACAGGTGTTCCCTGTTCGGGGAAGTCCGAGAAATTCCTTCCCTGATCTTGGGGAGGCAGCCTCTGTCCGTGGGACTTCCTGCAAACACCCCTAATATTCCTTGGCACAGAGAAATTAGGAAAACCCTCAGGGGAGACGAGCTTAGGCATTGCATTGTAAGCCACGCGCTGCCGACCGTTGGTGGAACCTCCCCACGCTCAGGATTCCGGAACCATTGTCAGTGCGTGGGGGAGCTCGAGAGACAACTCCACGCAGCTCTCTTCAGTCACAAGAGTTCCCTGTTCAGGGAAGTCCGAGAAATACCTTCCCTGACCTTGGGGAGGCAGCCTCTGTACCTGGGACTTCCTGCAAACACCACTAGCATTCCCTGGCACAGAGACATTAGGAAAACCCTCAGGGGAGTCGAGCTTAGGCATTCCGTTAGAACCCACGCGCTGCCGACCGTTGGTGGAACCTCCCCACGCTCAGGATTCCGGAACCATTGTCAGTGCTTGGGGGAGCTCGAGAGACAACTCCACACAGCTTTCTCCAGTCACAGGTGTTCCCTGTTGGGGGAAGTCCGAGAAATACCTTCCCTGACCTTGGGGAGGCAGCCTCTGTCACTGGGAATTCCTGCAAACCCCCCTAGGATTCCCTGGCACAGAGACATTAGGAAAACCCTCAGGGGAGACGAGCTTAGGCATTCCTTTAGAACCCACGCGCTGCCGAACGTTGGTGGAACCTCCCCACGCTCAGGATTCCGGAACCATTTTCAGGGCGTGGGGGAGCTCGAGAGACAACTCCACGCAGCTCTCTTCAGTCACAGGTGTTCCCTCTTCGGGGAAGTCCGAGATATAACTTCCCTGACCTTTGAGAGGCAGCCTCTGTCACTGGGACTTCCTGCAAACCCCCCTTGCATTCCCTGGCACAGAGACATTAGGAAAACAATCAAGGGAGTCGAGCTTAAGCATTCCGTAAAAACCCACGCGCTGCCGACCGTTGGTGGAACCTCCCCACGCTCAGGATTCCGGAACCATTGTCAGTGCGTCGGGGAGGTGGAGAGACAGCTCCACGCAGCTCTCTTCAGTCACAGGTGTTCCCTGTTCGGGGAAGTCCGAGAAATAACTTCTCTGACCTTGGGGAGGCAACCTCTGTACCTGGGAATTCCTGCAAACACCCCTATCATTCCCTGGCACAGAGACATTAGGAAAACCCTCAGGGGAGACGAGCTTAGGCATTCCGTTAGAACCCACTTGCTGCCGACCGTTGGTGGAACCTCCCCACGCTCAGGATTCCGGAACCATTGTCAGTGCGTGGGGGAGCTCGAGAGACAACTCCACGCAGCTCTCTTCAGTCACAGGTGTTCCCTGTTCAGGGAAGTCCGAGAAATACCTTCTCTGACCTTCGGGAGGCAGCCTCTGACCCTGGGACTTCCTGCAAACACCCCTAGCATTCCCTGGCACAGAGACATTAGGAAAACCCTCAGGGGAGACGAGCTTAGGCATTCCGTTAGAACCCACGCGCTGCCGACCGTTGGTGGAACCTCCCCACGGTGAGGATTCCGGAACCATTGTCAGTGCGTGGGGGAGCTCGAGAGACAACTCCACGCTGCTCTCTTCCGTCACAGGTGTTCCCTGTACGGGGAAGTCCGAGAAATACGTTCACTGACCTTGGGGAGGCAGCCACTGCCACAGGGACTTCCTGCAAACCCACCAAGCTTTCCCTGGCACAGAGATATTAGGAAAATTCTCAGGGGAGACGAGTTTAGGCATTCCGTTAGAAACCACGCGCTGCCGACAAATGGAGGTACCACACCACGGTAAGGATCCCGGAAACATTATCATTGAGTGGGGGAGGTCGAGAGACAACTCCACGCAGCTCTCTTCAGGCACAGGTGTTCCCTGTCCGGGGAAGTCCGAGAAATACCTTCCCTGACCTTGGGGAGGCAGCCTCTGCCACTGAGACTTCCTTCAAACCCCCCTAATATTCCCTGGCACAGAGACATTAAGAAAACCCTCAGGGGAGACGAGTTTAGGCATTCCGTTAGAACCCACGCACTGCCGACCGCTGGTGGAACCTCCCCACGCTCAGGATTCCGGAACCATTGTCAGTGCGTGGGGGAGCTCGAGAGACAACTCCACGCAGCTCTCTTCAGTCACAGGTGTTCCCTGTTCGGGGAAGTCCGAGAAATACCTTCCCTCACCTTGGGGAGGCAGCCTCGGTCCCTGGGACTTCCTGCAAACCCCCCTAGCATTCCCTGGCACAGAGACATTTGGAAAACCCTCAGGGTAGACGAGCCTAGGCATTCCGTTAGAACCCACGCGCTGCCGACCGTTGGTGGAACCTCCGAACGCTCAGGATTCCGGAACATTTGTCAGTGGGTGAGGGAGCTCGAGAGACAACTCCACGCAGCTCTCTTCAGTCACAGGTGTTCCCTGTTCGGGGAAGTCCGAGAAATACCGTCCCTGACCTTGGGGAGGCAGCCTCTGTCCCTGGGACTTCCTGCAAACCCCCCTAGCATTCCCTGGCACAGAGACATTAGGAAAAGCCTCAGGGGAGATGAGTTTGGGCATTCCGTTAGAACCCATGCACTGCCGACCGTTGGTGGAACCTCCCCACGCTCAGGATTCCGGAACCATTGTCAGTGCGTGGGGGAGCACGAGAGACAACTCCACGCAGCTCTCTTCAGTCACAGGTGTTCCCTGTTCGGGGAAGTCCGAGAAATATCTTCCCTGAATTTGGGGATGCAGCCTCTGCCACAGGGACTTCCTGCAAACCCCCCAAGCTTTCCCTGGCACAGAGACATTAGGAAAATTCTCAGGGGAGACAAGTTTAGGCATTCCGTTAGAACCCACGCGCTGCCGATAAATGGAGGTACCACACCACGGTAAGGATCCCGGAACCATTATCATTGCGTGGGGGACCTCGAGAGACAACTCCACGCAGCTCTCTTCAGTCACAGGTGTTCCCTGTTCGGGGAAGTCCGAGAAATAACTTCTCTGACCTTGGGGAGGCAACCTCTGTACCTGGGAATTCCTGCAAACACCCCTAGCATTCCCTGGCACAGAGACATTAGGAAAACCCTCAGGGGAGACGAGCTTAGGCATTCCGTTAGAACCCACGCGCTGCCGACCGTTGGTGGAACCTCCCCACGCTCAGGATTCCGGAACCATTGTCAGTGCGTGGGGGAGCTCGAGAGACAACTCCACGCAGCTCTCTTCAGTCACAGGTGTTCCTTGTTCGGGGAAGTCCGAGAAATACCTTCTCTGGACTTGGGGAGGCAGCCTCTGTCCCTGGGACTTCCTGCAAACCCCCCTAGCATTCCCTGGCACAGAGACATTAGGAAAACCCTCAGGGGAGACGAGCTTAGGCATTCCGTTAGAACCCACGCGCTGCCGATAAATGGAGGTACCACACCACGGTAAGGATCCCGGAACCATTATCATTGCGTGGGGGAGCTCGAGAGACAACTCCACGCAGCTCTCTTCAGTCACAGGTTTTCCCTGTCCGGGAAGTCCGAGAAATAACTTCCCTGAACTTGGGGAGGCAGCCTCTGTCCCTGGGACTTCCTGCAAACCCCCCTAGCATTCCATGGCAGAGAGACATTAGGAAAACCCTCAGGGGAGACGAGCTTAGGCATTCCGTTAGAAACTACGCGCTGCCGACCGTTGGTGGAACCTCCCCACGCTCAGGATTCCGGAACCATTGTCAGTGCGTGGGGGAGCTCGAGAGACAACTCCATGCAGCTCTCTTCAGTCACAGGTGTTCCCTGTTCGGGGAAGTCCGAGAAATACCTTCCCTGACCTTGGGGAGGCAGCCTCTGTCCCTGGGACTTCCTGTAAACCACCCTAGCATTCCCTGGCACAGAGATATA
>NW_027328978.1:0-33591 GCF_048564905.1 Vicugna pacos | reverse complement strand
TCTTGTTTTTGATTGGGTTTTTGCTTTTCACATTGAGTTGTATAACCTAAATCCATGTTACATCTACTAACCTACATCTATTAAACCCTGGTCACTTGCATTGTTTGCCAATATATTCTCCAATTACAAAGGCAGTGTTTTCATGTCATTGATTGTGTCCTTAACTGTGCAGAAGTTTTCAAGTTTGTTTAGGTCTCACTTGCTTATTTTTGCTTTTATTTCTTTTGCATTTGGAGACTGATGTAAGAAAATATTCCTATGATATATATACAATAGGGTATCACATATATTCCCTTCTAGCAGTTTTATACTATCAGGTCTTACATTTAGGTCCTTAATAAACTTGTAGTTTATTTTTGTAAATGATGTCAGGGAATGCTCTCATTTCACTGTTTTACATGTAGATGTCCAGCTTTCCCAACACAACACATTGACGAGACTGTCGTTTCGCCATTGGGTACTTTTGCCTTTTATCAAAGATACATTGCTCATAGGTGTGTGGAATTGTTTCTAGGTTCTCTATTTTTATTAGTTATATCTCTGTGCCGATGCCATGCTGTTTTTATTACTGTAGGTTTGTAGTATAGTAAGGTATCTGGGAGGGTTATATCTCCAGTTTTGTTGTTTTTTCTCATGATCATTTTGGCAATTTTAATGGTTTTATGTAAAATTTAGGGTTATTTTTTTCTGATTCTTTGGAAAATTCTACACCTTTGTAACATTAATTACACTAAATCTGTAGGTTTTTTTGTGTAGTACGGCCATATTCACAATATGAACTCTTTCAATCCAAGAGCACAAGACATCTTTCCATTTCTTTGAACCATTTTTATATACTTTGTCAATGTTTTATAATTTTCAGTGTGTAGAACTTTCACACATGTGGTTACATTTATTCCAATATATTCCAGGGAATGTGATTATAAATAGAATTGCTTTCAATGTCCATTTTAGGGTATGTCAAGATTAATGTGTTGAAATGCAACAGACTTCTTTACATTAAACTTTTACCCTGCTCCCTTGATGAAATTATTTATTGTTAATTATAGTCAGTTTGGAGACTTTAGGACTCTCTGTGTAGATTGTTATGCCATTAGTACTGGTGACAATTTTGCTTCTTTCTTTCCATTTTTATTTCTTTTACTTCTTTTTCTTTTCCTTTTCCTTCTTGTATTACTATGGAACAGATTTGGTGAGAGTAGGAGTCCTTGTCTTCTTCCCGAATTTACCCAGAAGGTTTTCAGCTTTTCCCCCTGATTATTATAAATTGTTATAAATGGCCTTTAATGTGTTGAGAGATGTTCCCATTATACTCACTTTCATGAGAATTCTGGTCATGAATGTATGTTGAATTTTGTCAAATCCTTTTTCTGTTTGTGTTGACATGGTGCTGTGAACTTTGTCTTTCCTTTATTAGATATGTGTCATGCTGATTTGTATATGTTGAACCATCCTTGTGACTCCAGAAGGACTCCAACGGATCATCGTGTATAATCATTTCTATGTATTGCTGGATTAATTTGTTGTTTTTTTTTTTGAGGATTTTTGAGTGAATATTCATCAAGGATATTGGCTTTTCATTTTCTTTTTTTTTTTTTGGTAGTGTCTTTTGTTTGTTATCAGGTTAATGGTGGCCTCATGAAATAACTTTGGGAATTGTCATTCCTCTTTCATTTTTCACAATAGTTGATGGGAAAGAGCTTTTAGTGAAGGCATCCAGACATTTTGTTCAAGGGATGTTTTTAAAATTATACATTTTATTTAGCTTATACTGATTGCTCTTTTCAAGTTTTCTGTTTTCTCTTTTTTCAGTGTTGGCAGGCTGCACGTATCTAGAAATGTGTCCATTACATTTAGATCATCCAATTGGCTGTCACGTAACTGCTCATAGTGCTTTCTTAATCTTTTTTTGTATTTCTTTAATATCAGATGTTATTTCTACTCTTTCATTTCTTATTTTGTTTGGGTCCAATCTGTGTATTTCTTGACAAGCCTGGCTAAATGCTTACCAGTTTGTTAATATTTTTAAGAGAAATTATAGCTCATGATTTTAGGACTTTTAACTTATTTTTTGATTTTTTCACTTATTTTCAAACTACTAATTAAAGATTCTTCATTCTAATGCATTTAGGTTTTGTTTGTTCTTATTTCTAGTTATTTTGTGTGGTATGCTTGGTCCTTTGTGTGAGGTTTTCTTGTTCCTTGTAGAAGGCCTTAATTGTTCCTAACTTCCCTCATAGATTGGTCTTTGCTGCATCCCATACATTTTATGAAGCTGTGTTTTCATTGTAATTTGTCTCTAGGTATGATTTTATTACCTCTTTGATTTCATCATCGAGCTTGTTTTATTTTATTCTTTATAAGGATGTGGTTTGAACTCATGTTTGTGCTTTTCCGATTCTTCTTTCTAGAGTTGATGCATCATTTCATTCTTATGTGTATGGAAAATACTTGCTGTAATCTATATTTGCTTAAAGTTCCTGAGGCATTTTTCATGACATAATTTGTGGTTTATTCCTTACATAACATCCAGTGCACACTTGAAAAGTTAATGTGTTCTGCTTTTCTGATGCAGTGTCCAATAACCCAGTTAGGCTCAAATAAGCTAATATACTATTAAGACCTCTATTTCCTTACAGATATTCTTTCTGGATGATATGGCTATCAGAATAGTTAGGTGTTAAATTCATCTACTATTATTGTTTTATAACCAGTTAATTCCTTCATGTCTACTAATATTTCTTACTATAATTAAGATCTATGGTTTTGGGTCCATATATAATTTAATGAGTGTAATACCCTACTTGAATATTGATCTCTTTTTCATTATATAATTTCATATATATGTTTCATTGTGGCCTTTATTTTGATATGTATTTTGTATGAGTTGAACATTGCATATGTAGTTTCTTATCATTTCCATGAAATATCTCTTCCATCTATTTCAAATCTGTGTTTATCTTCCACCACAAAGTGAGATTTTTGGGGGTGGAGGCCAAGATGGTGGAGTAGAAGTATGATCGATACTCACTCTTTCCCACAAATGCACCAAGACTCACATCCACAGACCCACTCAGCTAACCAGGAAACCTGCAGAACTCTGGCAGAACATTGTCCTCTTCAATAGGTAAAGATACATAAAATCTGGTAGGAAAAAAGGAAGAAAGAAAGAAGAAATGGCAAAACAGAGTGGAACAGTTCCCACAGGGAGGGAGCTGCAAAGATGGACTGGCGTTCATTTACTGGGTCTCCCCTCTCCAACTGAGAGTTCAGCAGGTTGGATGGGGAGCGTCCAAGGCTTGGATCTGTACAGAGAATAAGTTGACTGACAGAGCTAAGTTAAACAGGCACAGACAACCAGCCCAAGATGCAGCCCAGAAGCTGGGGGCAGGGCCATGCTGCACGAGCTGGGTTGAAGTTAGGAATGTCTGCACTGAGGCAGTCCAGGGGAATGGAGGCTGCTGTGTGTCATTGCTGTGGGTGTACAGGGCAGAACAACCTGGGCCCTCTATCAAACTACAGGGCAGATTTGCCCTGTGGGTGGAAGGGTGCATACCCATGTCTGAATATCCACAAAAGTTTCTAGGTGAAGAGAACTGGGGTCAGACACAGCCACCATACCCTCTGGTGCTTTGCACTCAGGCAGTAGCGGGAGCAAAATCTGCATTCATGTTTAAGTACTTAGCAGCCTTAAGGGCATGATGGAGACTTTACAGCCTGAGACAGATTGGATAATTCTGTCCTGGTCCCTCGGAGATCTTGCTTCTCCAAGACAAACAAGGAGCTGGATTTTGGGCCAGACCAGGGACAGGGCTGTTCCTCAGTCTTCCCTGAGCCCACTTCTGGTGTGCAAACCCGAGGCAGACCATGCAGTGGCACAGAGCAGCATAGTGACTGGCACCCTGAGGGGGCGTGTGGCCCCCAGCTTTCCTGCTGAAACACAGCCCCTGACCATGGTGCTAGGAGAGGGCATGATGCCCACTCCTGCCTGGTCAGCCTGCAACATCTCACTGCAGCATCGGGCAGGGCAGTGACAAGCCAGCTCTAAATATAGAGATCTTCCCCGGATGCTGTGTTTGGGATAGGAGCGATCTGTTGCCGACAGGCACTGGGAGTGGCACAGTTGAGGTCTCTAGTGGAGGGCCTCCGAAAATAGGAAGATGAGCTTCCAAATCAGGATGAATACAGAAAGATTCACATTAAATGTACACAGTTTCCAGGATGACACAGACCATCCCAATGTTTTAATTTTTTTTAGCTGTTCCATTTTCTGATACACTAAATTTTTCACTTCTTAGGCAAATATACATACCCCTATTTTCATCCCTTTGAAATATTTTAAAAATATTTTTATTATTATTATTTTCAACACTCTGCTTCAACTTGCTCTTCTATTATGCATAATACAATGTCTTCAAAAATTCATTTCCCCCTTCTTTAAAATTCCTTTTCTCTCTCTCTCTTTTTTCTCTTTTCTAAGTTGTATTACTATATAGACACTAGGTTGAGAAACTCCCTTAGGACCACAGTAGATAACTAATATGCCATAAACCACAGTGCCCGAGAAGTAGGAGCAAGATGAAGAAGCAGAGAAACCATTCACAATTAAAAGAACAAGAGAAAGCCCCTGAAAGGACGATCAGTGAAATAGACATTGATAGCCTACTAGATCAAGATTTAAAAAAAGAAGTGATCAAATTACTGAAAGAAATAAAAGATAGTGTTTTGAGATATAAAATATGTCAAAAATGAAATGAAAGCTATAAAGAAGTGCCGAGTAGAATAGGTAAACTAGTTGACTGAGATAAGGAAAAATATAAAGGTGTTGCAAAGCTGACTAGATAATGCAGAGGAATGAATTAGTGATTTAGAATACAGTACAATAGAAAGCAACCAATCAGAAGAGCTACAAAAGAAACAACAAGAAACAAATGAAAAAAGCATAAGGGACCTATCTGATAATAGAAAGCATGCCAAAATTGGCATGATAGAAGTTCCAGAAGGGAAGGAAAGTTCAAAGGGGATTGCAAGTTGTTTGAAGAAATCATGACTGAGAACTCCCCAAACATAAAGAAGGAATCAAATATCCAAGTACAGGAAGCTCAGAGTGTCCCAAACAGGGAGAACCCTAATATAGCCAAAGACAAATGATTAAGATGGCCAGAATCAAGGATAAAGAAATGATCCAAAAGGAAGCAAGAGAAAGGCAAAGACTGAGTTACAAGGGAATCCCCATAAGGCTCCCAGCTGATTTCACTACACAAATACTACAGGACATAAGGAAGTGGCAAGATATATTCAGAGTCTTGAATGAAAAAAATGATATACCCTAGGATAATTTAACCAGAAAGGCTATACTTTATGGTAGAAGGAGACATAAAGGATTTCACAGACAATAAAATGTTACAAGAGTTTAGCAACACTATACCCATGTTAAAAGAATTATTGAAAGGTATACTATAAAAAGAGAAGTAGCAGGATGTTACAGAAATGAGACTCTCACAGCTGGAAAGGTGATAACTCATGAATTATAAATAAAATAAACACAAAATTTTAAAATAAGGCATACAAATCATTGAGAGAAGGAGAGGGAGGCAGGAAAATAGAGAATTTTTTTTTGGTCTTTCCTTTTAAAATATTTTGTTCTCGATAGGATGGTTTTGAGATCATGTTACTATCAGTTTAATAAAAACAGTTATAATAATGGTCTAAAAGACTTATATAAAAGGGTAACAACAAGACAGGAACTTACCAGGTTGTCCCTAAAACTAAATAAATTTCATGATATTTCAAAGGAAAATGACCAAACCATAAATGGAAGATGAAATGAACAAAGAGGAAATACCAAAACAACTGCAAAAATAAGGTCAAAATGGCAATAAAACCAAACGTATCATCTATTATTGTAAATGTTAATGGATTAAATGCTCCAGTGAAAAGTCATAGAGTGGCAGGCTGCATAATAAAACAAGAACCTTCAATATGCTGCATACAAGAGACCCACTTCAGGGAGAAGGACACATATAGATTGAGAGAGAAAGGATGGAAAAGGTATTCCATACAAATGGAAAAGCCAAAGAGGGAGGTGTTGCAGTACTGATATCTGACAAAAGAGTCTTTAAAACAAAGACCATAAAGAAAGATAAAGAAGGCAATTTTATAATGATTGAAGCAGTGATACAAGATGAGGATAGAACACTCGTTAATACATATGCAGCAAATAGAGGATCACCTAAGTACATAAAATAATTACTAAAAGATATAAAGGGGGATAGTGATGGGAATCTAATCATAGTTGGAGATTTCATCACAGCATTAACATAACTGGACAGATCATCTAGACAGAAACTAAATTATGCAAAAGAGAAGTTAAATAATGCAATAGAAATATTACACTTGGTGGATATTTTCAGAGCAATGCACCCCCCACAAAAGAGTATATACATTCTTTCCAAGTGCACATGGGACATTTACCAGGTTTCATGATATATTTGGGCACAGAAGAAACCTCAACAATTGTAAGAGGATAGAAATTTCCTTAAGCATCTTTACTGACCACTGTACCATGAAGCTAGAAATGAACAACAGGGAAATAAAGGAGAACAAAAGGAAAACATGGGGATTAAACAATAATTTATTAAAAAACTAATCGGTCAATGAAGAAATCAAAGCTGAAATGGAAAAGAACCTTGAGACAAAAGAAAATGAAAGCAAAACCAAATAAAATTTATGGGACACATCAAAAGCAGTGCAGAGAGGGGAGTTTATAGCGATACAGGCCTTCCTCAAAAAAGAAGAACAATCACAAATAAACAATTTAAACCACCAGCAGAATGAACTAGAAAAAGAAGAACAAAATCCCCAAAAGGCACCAGAAGGAAGGAAATCCTAAATATTGGGAGGAAATAAATATAATAGAGATTGAAAAAACCATAGGAAAAAAATTACCAATCCAAAAGCTGGTTTTTTAAAAAAATAATTAAAACAGAAATCCTGTGGCCAAACTCAAAAAGAAGAAAAGAGAGAGAGCACAAATTAGCAAAATAAGAAAGGAGAATGGAGAAATTACAACAAATAAAATAGAAATAAAGAATATCATATGAGAATATTATGAAAGTTTATGGAAACAAACTGGATAACCTATATGAGACGGACAAGTTTCTGGAAACATACTGTCCACCAAGAATAAATCAAGAAGAAACTGACTCCTTGAGCAAGCAGAGCACCAGAAATTAAATCAAAACAGCAATGTAAAACCTCCCTACAAATAACAGTCTAGAACCAAAAGGATTCAATGTGGAATTCTACAAAACATACAAAGAGGAACTCATACCAGTGCTTCTCAAACTCTTCCAGAAGATTGAAAAGGAAGGATACTCCCAAAGTCATTCTATGAAGCCACAATAACCCTGATACCACAACCAGGCAAAGACACTACCAAACAAGAGTATCATAGGCCAATATCCCTGATGAACACAGACGCCAAAATCCTCACCAAAATAGTAGCAAATAGAATCCAAACACAGAAAAAAGGTTATACTTCATGACCAAGTTGGGATCATGCCAGGGACACAGGGGTGGTTCAACAAATACAAGTCAATCAATATAATACAGCACATCAACAAGAGAAAGGGCCAAAACTACATGATCATCTCAATAGATGCAGGAAAATCATTTGATAAAATTCAACACACACGTGTAATAAAATCTCTGACCAAAGTGGGCATAGAGGGAACATAACTCAGCATCATGAAAGCTATATATAACTAACCTACAGCTAGCATAATTCTCAAAGGTGAGAAAGTTAAAACCTTCCCACTAAAATCTGGGACAAGAGAAGGATGCGCACTATCTCCACTCCAACTCAAGATAGGCTTGGAAGACCTAGCCACAGCAATCAAAGAAGAAAGAGAAGTAAAAGTGATGCAAATTGGAAAGGAAGAGGTAAAAGTCTTACTATATGCAGGTAATATGTTACTATATATAGAAAACCCTGCAAGATCCACACAAAAACTACTAAGGCTGATCAAAGAATGCAGCAAGATAGCAGGTTATAAGATTAAGGTTCAAAAATCAGTGACATTTCTTTATGCTAACGATTCAGATATTACTATAGAGCTACAGTCAACATGACAGCACTGAATCGGCAGGAAAACATACATATAGGCCAATGGAACAGAATATAGAGCCCAGTGGTGCAGCCACTGTGGAGAACAGGATGGAGATTCCTCAAAAGCCTAGCAAGAGACTTACCATATGACCTAGGAATCCCATTCCTGGGCATATATCCAGAAGGAACCCTACTTCAGGATGACACCTGCACACCAATGTTCATAGCCAGCACTATTTACAATAGCCAAGACATGGAAACAGCCTAAATGTCCATCGACAGTTGACTGGATAAAGAAGAGGTGGTATAATTATACAATGGAATACTAGTCAGGCATATAAACCGACAACAAAACGTCATTTTCAGCAACATGTATGCTCCTGGGGAAAATAAGTCTAAGTGAAGTAAGCCAGAAAGAGAAATAAATATAGCATATGAGATGGCTCATCAGTGGTATCTAAAAGCAAAGCAAAACAAAACAAAAAGAGCACAAATACAAAACACAAATAGACTCGCAGACATAGAATACAAAGATTTGGTTGCCATGGGGCTGGGTGTTGGAAGAGATAGACTGGGAGGCCAAAATTGTAGAATAGATAAACAGGATTCTACTGTATAGCATAGGGACTTTTATAAAAGATCTTACGGCAGTTCATAGATAAAAAATGGGACAAAAAATGTATATATGTTCATTGTAACTGAAAAATTGTGCTCTACGCTGGAATTGGAGACAAATTTGTAAACTGAATGTAAATCAATAAAAAAATGAAAAATAGAAAAAGCATTATCCTAAATAATACAGGTGTAAATATATATTATAGAGAAAAAATATGTAAAACAAAAGATTTTGTTTTATGTTTTCTTTTTGAGATAAGCAATTCAAAAAACCTCTAGCCAGGTGCATCAAGAATAAAAGGTAGATGCTCCAAAGGAATAAATTAGGAAATAAAAGTAGAGAAATAACAATTGTTACCTCAGATATACAAAAAAGGGATCATTTTGTCAACACTTACATACCAATAAACTGGGCAAATTAGAAGAAATGGACAAATATCTAGAAAGTGACAGAGATAAGGAGAAACAAATAATTTGAACAAACTTTACTAGAAGAAAGATAGAATCTGCATTTAAAAAGTTGTTGAATATAAGTGCAAATTTAAAGAGCTCCCGTGGAGAACTGTACAAAAATCAAACAGAACTAATACTCTTCAAACTATTCAAACATAGTGCATATGTGGGAAACTCCCAAATTAATTCTATGAAGCTTCCATCACCCTGATAGCAAAACCAACTAAAAAAAACACGGGCAAAGGGAAATTCAAGCCAATATATTTGATAGATTTACATGCAAAAATTCGACAAAATATTATTAGCAAACTAAAGCCAGCAATACCTAAAATGAATCATACACCATGATCAACTTGGACTCATTGCAGGGTCACAAGAGAGGTTCAACTTACACTAATCAATCAGTTTGATACACCACATTAACAAAAGAAAAAAGAAAACGACATGGTCATCCCAATAAATCTATTAAAAGCATTTCATAAAATTCAACATTTATTCATTAAGACAGCAACAACAGCAGCAACAACAACAGCAACAACAACAGAAAACTTTTAGCAAAGTAGGATTCAGGAAACATATCTCAACTTATCTAAAGTCATTAATTACAGACCCACAGACAACATAATATGCAAAAGTGAAAACCTGAAAGCCAAATTAAGGAAAAGACAAGGATGCCCACTTTCACCATTTTTATTAAACACATTATGGGAAGTTCTAGCAATAGTAATTGGACAAGAAAAAAAGTTATTCAAGTTGGATTAAATGAAGTAAAACTGTTATTATTTTAGATGACATGATAATCTATATAGTGATCTCTAAAGATTCTCCAAACCAAAACAACAAAAACTAACAAAGATATTTGGCAAAGTAGCATGATTCATGATTAATATACAAAAACTGCCACCTTATTTACACAAAAAATGAAATATTGCATAATTTAAAAAAATCCATATGAAATCAGATCAAAAAATGAAAAACCAATGAAAAATCCAACATAATATAATGAATAGGACACTGATAAAGAAATTTGAAGATGATGCAAAGAAATGGAAAGAAACCTAAGGTCTTATTTTAGAGGAATTAATATTGTTAAAATATATATACTACAAAAGATGTCTACAGATATAAATTGATTCAGATCGAACTACATGATATTTTCCACAGAACTAAAAACAGTCCTATGATTCGTATGGAACTGCAAAAGAACCAGAACTGCAAAAGGAATAATGAGGAAAAAGAACAAAGTTGGAGGCATAACCTATAACCATCCCAGATCTCAGACTATATTACAAAAATACCATAATCAAAACACCAGAATGCTGGAAAACAACCAAATATCTATATCACTGGAAAGTAACACAGAGACAGAAATAAAACATCACACCTATGGTCAACTAAAGTATGACAAAGGAAACAAAAATATACAGTGCCTTAAAGACAGTCTTCAGCAAGTGATGTTGAGAAAGCTAGACAGCTACATGTAAATTAATGAAATAAGAACACTCCCTCACACTATACAGAAATAAACTCAAAATGCTTTAAATTTCTGAATATAATACATGACACAATAAAAATCCTGGAAAGTAACATAAGGAAAACAAGAAATAAATTGTAGCAAAATTTTCTTATTTCACTCTCCCAAGCTGAAAACAATAAAAACAAAATAATCAATTAGGTTCAAATTAATCTTAAAAGCTTCTACACCGCAAAATAAACAGAAAGAAAAGATGAACTTCCAAATGGGAGAAAACATTAGGAAACAATGCAATCAACAAGAGGCTAATTTCTAAAATATACACATTGTTCATACAACTCAATTTCAAAAATCTAAAAACAACTCAGCCAGAAAATGAGCAGTAAACAATTCTCTAAATCAGACACACGGATGATAAACAGGAAAAGGAAAACATGCTCACCTTGCTAATCATCATACAAATGCAAGACAAAAATAAAATAATGTTTTACCTCACACTATTCAGAAAGGCTGTCATTCAAATGTCTACAAATAGTAAAGAATGAGGTGGTTGGGGAGAAAATGGGAATCTCCAACGCTGTTGGTGGGAATGAAAATTGGTGAAACCACTTTGGAACCAGTATGGAAGTTCATTAAATAATAAAATTAGACCTTTCATATGACACAGCAATCACACTCGTGGGCATATAAAATATAAATCCTGAAAACAAAGAATCCTAGAGTAAAACATAAGAAGTACACTCTAACATTGGACTTAATATGATTCTACATATGTCTCCTCTGGCAAGGGAAGCAGAAGGAAAACTAACAAAATAAGATTTTATCATTATAATCAGATTTACACTGCAGAAGAAATGATCAATAAAATGAAAAGTCAACAAACACAATGGGAGGATATATTTTCAAGTTATATTTTCCAATCAAGTGTTAATACCCAAAATATATGGCAAACTTTTACGCCACATCAACAACAAAAAAGACAAAAAAATCCAATTAAAAAAATGTCCATAAGAAGTGAATACATAGGTCTGAATCAATTTTCTTTAGAAAACATAGAGTTGGCTAAATGACACATGAAAGTATGTTCAGAGTTATAAATTATTAGGAAAGTCATAAACCAAAAATGAGACAAGACCTCATATTTGTCAGAAGGCTCTCATCAAAAAGAAAACAAATAGACATTGGTGAGATTGTGGAGAAAAAGGAACACAATGGACACTCTTGTTAGGAATGCATAGTATTGATACCATTCATATATATATCAAATTTTCTTCATCCATTTTTCTGTCAAGGGATGTTGGGTTTGAAGGCCCCTGTCTGAAGGCTCTAGAGACTAAGCTCTTGGGCTGAACTGATAAACAATCTGTGAGGAATGTCACATATCCAGGCTGGATAAGAAATTGCCTACTCAATGTATACAGTATGGATGGCTGGATAGCCTATGATGCGTAAGACCCTCAAGTGGAGGACAACCTAAGGCAAGCACAGCTGGCTGGATAAGAGATGGCCTACTTAATGAAGTTCTGTGATGATCTTTAATACAATTTTTGATCATTTAACATCCTGTGATTACTGCCGGAGCATGGGGACATAAATAGCTTAAGATTATTAACATTGTTATAACTTTGATGATATGCGAGGCATTGTGCATATCCTATATAAATTCTTCTTCTAAGAATCAATAAACAGAGAACTGCTTCGCTTCTCTTCACACAGTGTTTGTGTGTATATTATATCGTGGCACTGACAGGGTTAATTAAATTTGTTGGAAGTATCTTAAATATATGTTGCATTATATACAATGCTCTATTTGAACCTATTGAAATTATGATGTGAGTTTTATTTCTCATTCTATTAGTGTGGAATATCACCTTTATCGATTTGAGTATTTTGAAGTATCCTTAAACCCAGAGATTAATCCCTTTACTCATGTATGTTTATGATACGTTAAATGTGTTGTTGAATTCATTTTGCTTGAGTTTTGTTGAGAATTTTGGCACATATGTTCTTCAGAGATAATATTCTATATTTTGCATATAATGTCCTTTCTATCATTTTTATGCAAATAAAGCTGGCATCATAAAACATGTTTGGAATCTTTTACGCCTTCAAGTTCTTGGAAGATTTGGGGAAGAATTGGTGAAAAATTGTCTTCAAATGTGTGACAGAATTCACCAGTAATGTGGTCTTGTAAAGTTTTTCTGATTTGGGAAGTTTGGATTATTGATTTACTCATACACGCTTTTGCTCTATTTAACTTTCTTATTCCTTCTTGATTCAGTATTGGAAGACATACGTTATTGGGAATTTGTCTTTTTTTCTAAGTCATTCAAATCGTTGTCTAGTGGTAATTTCTTATGATGCTTTGCATCTCTACAACATCAGTGGTAATATCTTCTCTTTTTTTTTCTAATTTTATTTCAGTCTTCATTTTCTTAGCCAACATAAACGTTTGTCCACTTAATGTTTAAAAGAAACAGATTTAGGTATATTTATTTTTTGTATTTTCAGTTGTTTCTCTTGTTATTTGCCATACTCTCATTCATTCAATTTTCTTCTTTTTTCTTTCTGTTTTCTCCTAGATTTTGAGGTGAAAGTTATGTAGTGTGAATCTTTGTATTTCATTTATTACTAAATATTTTTATTTATATTTTATTTATTTATTTTTATTTATTTATTTATTTATTTATTTATTTATTTATTTATTTATTTATTTACACATTTATTCATTTATTTATCATTGACGTACTTCCATTTACAATGTGTCAATCTGTGGTGTATTGCACAGTTTTCCGTTACGTGCATACATTTGTGTAACTATTAAAGGTTACTTCACAATATTTAACTTACTGCCCTGTGTCATACAAAAGAAATTTTGAAAAAATCTATTTTTATATATAGTGGATAACATTTATAAATATTAAGCTCCCAAATAAATCCTCTCAAAGCCCCTTTCTGCAGTAATCATAAAATTGTTTAGTAGGTCTGTGAGTGTGCTTAAATTTTGTAGATGAAATCATTGTGTTCTCATCCAAATTTTTTTTTTAAGATTCCACATATGTCATGTCATGTATTATTTTTCTTTCTCTTTCTGTCTTAGTTGAATTAGAATGTCACTTTATGGGGACATCCATTTTGGTGCAAATGTCATTGTTTTATCATTTTATATTGCAGAATATTATTCCATTTTGTAAATATGGCATAATTTCTGAATACTGTCATCAGTTGTTGGACCATTAGGTTGCTTCCATGTCATGGATTTTGTATATAGCACTGCTAATTACATTGGGGTGCAGGTGTTTTTTTGAATTAGAGTTCTCTTTGATATATACCCAGAAGTGGGATTGCTGAATCATATGTTAAGTCTGTTTTTATTCTTTTGAGGTATCCCCATCCTTTATTCCACAATGACTGCACGAAACTACATTCCTTCCATCAGTGTGGGAGGGTTCACTTTCTTCACAGCTTCCCCAGCATTTATTGTTTGTGGATTTTTGAATGATGGCCATTGTGAATATTGTGAAGTGATATTTCATTATAGTTTTAAAATGCCCTTCTCTGATAATGATAGTGAGCAATTTTTTTTTCATATATCTGTTTGGCATTTGTATGTCTCTATTGGAGAATTGCTTCTTTATGGTTTCTGCCCATTTTCAGATGGGGTTTCTTTTTTATTATTATTATAAATGTGTATGAAGTTCTTACATTTTGGAAATTAAGACTTTGTCAGTTGCATCACTTTAAAATATTTTCTTTAATCCTGTAAATTGTCATTTTGCTTTGTTTATGATCCTCTTTGCTGTGCTAAAGCTTATAAGTTTAATTAGGTTCCATTTCTTAATTTTGCTCTTACATCCATTACCTGGGTAGGCTGTTCTAGGAGATCATTGCTGAGATTTATCTCAGAGTGTTTTGCCTATGTTTTCTTCTAGGAGATTTACTGTGTCTTACCTTACATTTAAGTCTTCAAGATATTTTGAGTTTATTCTTGTGTATGGAGTGAAGGAGTTTTCTAACTCCACTGTATGCTGCTATCCATATTTCCCAACAGCATTTGTTGAAGAGATGTTCTTTTCTCTGTCATATTCTTGGCTTCTCTGTGATAGATTAATTCAACATAGGCCTGCAGATTTATTCCTAGGCCCTCTATTCTGTTCCATTGGTCCATATGCCTGTTTCTGTACCAATATCTGTCATTTTGATTATTGTAGCTCTGCAATAGTGTATCGAGACCTGGTGGTTTATTCCTCCAGCCTCTTTCATTTTTTTGAATATTGCTTTGGAAATTAAGGATCTTTTATCACTCTGTGTAAATCTTATGATCATTTGTTTCAGTCCTAAAAAGAAATATTTTGCATAATTTGATAGGAATTCACATTAATTCTGTTGATTGCCTTGGGCAGTATGGCCATTTTAACAATTTTGTTTCTTCCATTACAAGTCCATTGGGCATCTTTTCAATTCTTCAAATCTTTTTTGATTTCCTCAATCAATGTTTTCTAGTTGTCCAATTTAAGATATTCACCTCCTTGGTCAGATTTATTCTTAAGCATTTAATAATTTTGGGTGCAGTTATAAAATCGGTTGTTTCTATACTTTGTTTTCTTGTTGATTCAATGGTAGTGTAAAGAAATGCTATTGGTTTTTGTACATTACACTGGGAACATTGCCCAGTTCCTTTTTTAACCTAAGTAATTTTTGTGAAGCTTTTACAGTTTCTCTATATAGTGTCATGTCTGCATATCATGGCAATTTTACCTCTTCTTTTCTAGTCTGAATACTTTTATATCTTTTTCTTGCCTGATCATTGTGGCTAGGACTTCGGAGACTATATTGAATTAAAATTGTGAGAATGGGCAACCTTGTCTTGTCTCAGGTTTTGTGGGAAGGGTTTCAGGATTTCACTATTGAGTATTTTGCTGGCTATATGTTGGTCATAAATAGCTTCCATTATGTTGAGATATGGCCCCTCTATGCCCACTGTGATAAGAACTTTTATTGCAAATAAGTGTTAAATATTTTCAAATGCTTTTTCTGTATCTACTGAGATGATCATGTGGTTTTTTGTCCTCTCTTTTGTTGATATGGTGTATCAAAATTGACTGATTGATTTGCATATGTTCAGCCATCCTTGTGTTCCTTGCATGAACCTAACTTGACAATGGTGTATAATCTTTTTTTACATGTTGTTGGATTCTGTTTGTTAATAATTTCTTAAATAATTTTACATCTATTTTTATCAATGATATTGGCCGATTGTTGTCTTTTGGGGTAGTGTCTTTGTCTGGTTTTGGTATCAGGTTGATGTTGGCCTTATGGTGTGAGATTGGGAGTACTCTCTCCATATCAAGCTTTTGGAAAAGTTTGAGGAAGAGTGGTATGGATTTTTCTTTGACTGTTTGGTCAAATTTCCCAGTGAAGCTATTTGGGTCTGAATTTTGTTTGCAGAGATTTTTTATTTTATTAATAATTATATTCCATTTCTGGTGATCTGTCTGTTCAAATGGTCAATATTTTCTTAATGCAAAAATGGTGGGCTGAATGTTTCCAGAAACTTCTGCATTTCTTCCTGGTTTTCCAGTATGTTTCCATATAGTTGCTCATGGTAGTCCCTTATGATATTTTGCAAATTTGTTGTACTTTTTGTAGTTTCTACATTGTCATTTCTTATGTTATTTGTGTTCTCTCTCTATTCTTGTTGATGAGTCTGTCCAGAGTTTTGTCAATTTTGTTTACTATTTCAAAAAGAGTGATTTTTTCTATTTTTTAAAGTCTAATTCAATTCTTTCTTATTTGATCTTGATTATTTCCTTCTTTCTGCTGACTTTTGGTTTTGTTTGCTTTTCTTTTCATGATTAGTATACATAGAACGTTTGATTATTTATCTGAAATTGCTCTTCTTTGAGGAGGGCCTTGTCACTATGAACTTTCCTCTTAATCCTGCTTTATCTGTATTCAATATATTTTACATAGGGTTTTGTAATATTTCTCGATATTTTTTAATTTCTTATTTTAATCCTTCACTTCCCATACTTATTTTGGTACCATGTTGTTTAATCTACATGCTGTCATTTTTTTCCCTTTTTTTCTGTGATTCATTTCTACTTTCATGGTATTATACTCAGAAAAGATGCTTGAAATAATTTTATCTTCTTAAATTTGTTGAGGCTTCTTCTGTGCATAAGTACATAATCTTTCCTAGAAAATGTTCCATGTGCACTGGAAAAGAATGTATATTCTGTTTGGGGAGAATTACTGTTTTGAATATATCAACTAACTCCAATTATTTCAACTTAAATTTTAGTATCTTTGTTCCCTTATTAATTTTCTGTCTGAAAGACCAGTCTAGTTATGGTAATGGGGAGTTATAGTCTCCTACTGTGATTGTGTTCCCTCCAATTTCTCCCTTTTTATTTATTAGTATTTGCTTATGTATTTAGTTGCTCCTACATTGAGTGCATATATCTTAATGAGTATAATACCCTCATTTTGTATTGATCCTTTAATAATTATATCATGTCCTTGTTTATCTTTCTCTATGGCCTTTCATGTAAAGTCTATTTTGTGTGAAGTCAGTACTGATAGTCCTGCTTTCTTGTCATGTCCATTTGCATGGAATATATTTTTCCATCTTCTGACTTTCAATTGATGTGTTTTCCTCTTACTAAAGTGGGTATCTTGTATGCTTCATAATGTAGTGTTTGTTATATTATCCCATCTGACAATATATATCTTTCGATTGAAACACTTATTCTATTAACAATTCTGATAAATATTGATACAATGTTGTTTATTTCCATTTTGATCTTCATTTCCCAGATGATTTTGCATTTAATTTTTGTTCATTTCATTTTCTTTTTGTTGCTTGATTAGTTTTCTCTTATAATCTTGGATTCTTTTTGGCTTTTTGACTTCATTGTAAGTTTTTGACTTATGGTTACCCTGTTTTGTATGTATATTGACCCTTTCTATATCTTTTTATTTTGACTGATAGGAATACAAATTCTAACCACTCCTACAGAGAAGAGAAACAAGAAGAAAATAATCTGAATTGCCCTGTTTCACTCTCTGAACCTTAGAAATTTTGATGTCCAGTTTTACAACATCATGTATATTCTATTTTATGTCGTTGTAGCTATTGCCTTTGTAATTATGCCTTTCTGCTTTCTATAGCATCCTGCTTCTTTTCTTTAGGGTAGATCTTTCATTATTTCTTTTTCTGTTGCTAATTTCTTTTAGTATTTACTTTTATGAAATTTATTTATCTCTCATTTTATTCTAATGTATAGCCTTGCTTGATAAATTATTTTAGGTTACAGCTTTCTTTCATTCAGGACTTTGAATATGTCTTGCCATTGCTTTCAGGCTGTTGTATTTGTGTCAGAAATGTGTTTACAAATATAATGTATATAATTATATATATATATGTAAAGAATACTTAGAAATGAAGTTAACAAATGAGATGAAAACCTATACATTAAAAAATAGAAAACATTGATGAAAGAAATTAAATCTGATCCAAAGAAATGAAAAGATATCTAATGTTAATGATGTGAAACTATGTGGTTGGAACAAACTTCCTACACAAAGCAATCTACATTTAGTGAGATTCATGTCAAAATACCCATGATATTTTTCCACTTATTAGAAGAAATATTTTCAAAATTTATATGTAACCACAAAGATCATGAATTGAAAAAATAATTTTTGAAAAGTGTATTAAATCTAATAGTGTAAAATACTCTGATGTTAAAGAGTCCTCTAAAGCTTTAGTAATTTAAACAACATGATACTGGATCAAAAACAGACACCAATCAATAGAAGAGAATAGAGCAATCAGATATAATCCCTCACACCTATGATCAATTAACCCATGAAAAAGGAAGCAAGACTATAAAATGAAGAAAAGACATTCTCTTCAATATGTAGTGCTGGGGAGATTGAACATGTGAAAGATAGATTAGAGTATTTCCTTATATTGTATGCAATCTATGAGCACAGAATATCTTTTATTTATTTTGTTTATTTTTCTTGCATCTGTAATATATAGATCTATGTTTAGATCTTTTATTTCACTTATCAATTTTATTCCTTTTTAATTCTTTTTGGTATAAATATACACACAATTATTTTTGTCATTTCTCTTTCTGATAATTTGTTGTTAGTATATAAAAATGCAAGATATATTTGTATATTGATTTTGTATTCTGCAAGTTTACTAAGTTTTTTGACTGTTTTTAACAGTCACTGGAGGAGTATATGGTGTTTTCCATCTATGTATAATTATGTCATCTGTAAAATTTGTACTACTTGTTTACAAGTTGGATGCCTTTAATCTTTTTTCTTGACTAGTTTTTCTGGCTAGGACTTCTAGTAGTGTAATTTAGTACTTGTGTGAGTGAGCTACTTTTCTGTAGTACTGGACCAGAGGAAAACCTTCCTGTATGTTCACATTGAACTTGATGTTAGTCATGGGTGTTTCATATATGGCTTTTATTATCTTTAGTTATATTCTACCCAGAGAGAATTTGTTAAGAATTTTTTGTATACAAAAGTTAATATCAGTTCTGTCAATAATTTTCTTACATTTTTTGAGATTGTTACTTTTGAATTCTCTGTTTTGTAAGGGATGGTATCACATTTTTTGATTTGTGTATGTTAAATAATATTTATGGATCAAGAATAAATCACACTTAATTGTAGTTTATAATACTTATAAAATGCAATGAATTCTAGTTGTTAAAATTTATTTAGAATGGAATATACACATACTGAAGGAACATTTACATTGTAGATTTAGTGTAAATTTATTTATTTAAAATTATTTCCCTCATTTTGAATGTGGCTTATGTTTAATGGAATTTATTTCTAAATAAAAAATATAACTTTTGGTAGAACTGGATTTACTAGTTTTCTGATTCAGCTCATAGCTATTATTTACAATTAGTGTCCAAAAGAGATGCCATAAAATGCCGTATTATACTAACAATGACAAATATTTCAGTACTGGGAAACATATTGCTTCTAAAATGCATTACCAGTTATTTTGCACCCCAACCCACATATACTGTTATTTCTTTGTTTTTTGATTGTTTGCCCCTTAATGGAGTCACTGTTTATAGAAACCAGGACATTGTGCATAACTGTATTTATCAAAAGCATTTTGGAACACTTAACAGAAGCAACAAGTATATGGATTATAAAGATGAAAGAAAAATTTATTCCTTCTAGGGACTGAAAAACCTCTGAGTGAAAGAATGGTAAAAATAAACATTTGTAAGGTACCGTAAGATTTTCTCTTGTGTAATTTTAAAGTAGAATATTAAATTTCATTTGTTTTAGTTATAGTGCTGAATTACAATTTAAAACCAAAATTCTCCCCTTTGGGATTTCTTAAATTTGATTGATTATTTTAATCTAATTTTAATTCATATTTATTTACCATTTATTTATAAACATAACAAATAATCTGATATTTTTTCTGCTGATGTTTTAAATATAGAGGTACTTATTGTAAAGTACACAGATAAATAATAATTCCATTTCCAAATCAAATTTTGTTTCACTTTAATTACAAATGATAATGAAATTGTTATACCTTTTCTGCACAGGTTTTACACAAATTTCACGTTAAATACCAAAACTTTAAAATAATTTTACTTATTTTTTTCATATTTATACTCTGTTCACCAATCTGCGGTAAATTTGTGTACAAAAGGAAGGAGATTGGTTTCATTTCATAGACCCCAAATTAAATTATTTAAAAAGACTTCGTGGGGAAAATATTTCCACATCACACTATAAAAATAAACATCCTATATGTTTCATTTTAACTGGATGAATGAGATGGAAACACTGGCTGAATGTTCCACTTGGGTTGCTAGGAGACCTGTCATTTTGTGATGTCACAGACACTCAGGTTGAGAACCAGTTTGATGGCCTAACAGTTTAACTTGCAGGCCTGCTAAAGCAGCATTTGAAGCTGCAGTGCTCAAAATCATGCAGATTAGAAAAGTAGCTGTAGAAAAATTTTTTGAGATGGAGCATATTTCTTCAGAAATTCAAAATTTGTCTCCTTAAGATGGACCAACTGGTTCAGGAAACCCCGGTAGATCTCTATTGTGTGAGCAAACATTCTCTGTGCACTTGGACTTGTTGTCTGTGATTTAAGAAAATGTTTTTCAGACTTTGTCTGAAGAATCCTTGATAAAAAGGCCATGTTACACACATTGTGTCTCTGAACCAGATGAAGATAATGATTTTCATACTCTGACATTCCCAAGAAAACTCTGGAAAATGGCTCGGAGTGACCAATTTAAATCCATCTTGTGGGATGATAATGGAACTTCCATAGTGATTGATGAAATTGTCTTTAAGAAGGAAGTTTTGGAAAGAAAGGCCCCTATCAGAATATTTGAAACTGGAAGTATGAACAGTTTAGTTAGACAGCTTAACCTTTATGTGTTTAGTAAAGTGCAGCAGAATTTTCAAAGATCTGCTTGTCTAGCTGACTTTCTGGAAGAAGAAAAAGAAGTCTCTGTTTCAAGCAAGGTATTCAGAAATTTTAGTTACGACTTAGTAACTTATGCATAAAATTTTATTCTGTACATCAATCAATGGCAATATAAATGTAAAGCTTGATTTTGAAAATTGTATAAAACTACCAAGTTTAAAATCCTTATTTTTTCTGAAAATGAGGACAGTGCATTAACTATTCAAGATTATGAGAAACTTTGCTTGCAACTATGAATCTTATCAGAAATCTAAATAAAGGTATTAAAGCTGCTTTTAAAAAGTGGCATTCTCTGTTACTGCAAATGCTGACGTCTTAAATTTGATGACTATACTATTTAAATGTGTATTTTCCAAACAAGGAACTTTAAAATATCGTCAGCAATGTTCATATTTTGATGATATTATCTTTGACTTGTAAACATGAAATCTGAGGTTTTATAGGTTATGCTTATTGTAGTCTTGTATTTTGGTTTAAAATATTACTAAAATCTTTCTTCTTCGGTTCTAGCTGCAGATCTACCATAATCCAAATTTTAAAAGAGACTGTCACCAGCTTTTAGTGAGAATTAAAAGAAGAGTTGGGATTAAAAATGCCTCTCTGGTATCTTCATTGCCTCAAGATATCAACAAGAAGCTCTTTAAAGGAGGGGGTAATATTGGTAAACATAATTCTGATTTTGTGGTTGACACTATTGGAGAAAGTGAAATTTTACCTTCTCCAAATTTAAACATGCCTCTAATAAGGAAGCCCTCTACTAGCCACATAATTGGTGATACAACTACCCCGATCAGAGGTGATTTTTCTCCTCTATCATCAATGTCAGTTAGACCACCAGAACAAATTGCAGTGGATCAAAGTGTTATTTTAAATCAGTTGACCACTGTCCATGAGCACTCTCAAAGCAGCTACACTGAAGCAAATGGCCGTGTTGTGAACTTCATTACAACTACAAATTCTACTCTCATTACAGCATCTTTTCACCCATACACAGCAATTATTTTGGACAGATTGTGGATCCTTCTACTTTTCCAAAAGATATCACAACATATCTGCCAATGAAGGTCGTTTCTAAACTTCAACCAGGGAGCAACCCACGGTTTCCAGTGCCAGTGACATCTGATACATCAGCTACCTCTCTTTCAAGGCCAACTCATCAGACATCTTCAGTTTATGAAAGTCATCCTAATTACAACTGATCTACCAGAGGACTACCAGATTATGCAGGATAACAAAGATTAAAATTGATGTTGGCAAATATCGACAAATATCTGCAATTTTCCTATTTGAACAATAAACATAGATGTGTACATTTATTATCCTTTTTTTAAAATGGATTAATGAGTTAAATGGGAGACTAAGTTACCATTTAAAGAAAAAAAGAGATATTTGATTGATATGATCTTTTGATTGAACAATATGGGTGTAAATTTAAATAATTTCTGTAAGGAAAAGAAATAAATGGAAGAATTTGTAAGAAGACTAAAACATGGAGAGAGGGAAAATTACTAAGTTGTTTCTGGTTCATCATGGAATGTATTAAATGTGCTTAGTTAGGACATGTTGGAACAGGATATAAATGCAGGAACCGGCACAGGGATCATGTCATCTATGGTATCATAAAAGTCACATGATGTATTCTCAGATGGCGAATTCATCATGTGGTAGAATTTAAGAAGTAATTTTATCTATGGTCTTCTTTGTGCTGTTTTCAAAGCATTCCAATTGGTGCTTTCTTTTCCTCCACTCAAGAGTCTACACCATATTTTCAAGTGAATATTTTATGTTTCATTTTTGTTCCAGCCAAAGACAAGCTTACATCCTCAGGGTGGCACATAATGCTTTTCCAAATCTAAGCCCACAAACTCAACAAAATTTTGTCATTTCATTATAGATCTGGCATCTGACTAATTTAACATATCCTTATGTTTCACTGTTTCTGGAGATACATCCAGGCAAATGCTTATGAACCATATTAAATCCAAACTCAGAACATTTTCTCTAGCTCATCCTTGGGCAAAGGATGCCCTCCTTTTACCTATTTAGATTTTTCCAGTCTCAGAACAGAAATCACCTCCTCCAGATATTTTCTGTCAATCCCCCTTTTCTTGTCTAACTTGGATACCAGCACAGTAAGCACAGCACATGACACAGGATGCATTTTAGTATTTAGTGAATGAAAAATTCATGTTGACTTTAAGCAAAATCTACTTTCCTGAAACAATAAAACTCTCATGGTTTTCAAACTGTTTCGTTATGGTCTACTCTTCACCACAATCTTGCTCTTTTCATAGCCCAAGGACTAGTAACTCAACACAGTAATTGGAGGTAGGTACAGGAGACAAAGTATTATTTTCTTCTTAATTCATGCATCCAGAGGCATAAAGCATTCCATTCTCACTTGCTGGATTTTTTCCTGTCACTTCATCATCCATCCACCTCAAAATAGCTGATATTCTTCCCTATAACAATAACTATACTGTTTTCTAATTAATTGACTTCTAAGAATCAGAGTTTTGTCCAGAAGAGACCCTGCCATTGCAAATATTTAATGTAGATTTATACACCCCAAATAACTTGTGCCCCTTCTAATACTCACACAAGAAGTATCTTAGAGGTACAAGCCCCTTGGTTGGGGTGGTCATATTCAGTAACTAAATTGCAATCTAAACTGTGTGGACTAAAAAGAGGTGAGGGTGGTAAAATTAGAAATTTGTGCAACTGCAAGAATACCAAATTTTTGCAGATATTAGGAAATATAAAATATTCATTGAAGACTTTGTCTATTTCCCATTAATTTAAAATAAAAGGTGAAGCATTTTCAGAATTTGAAATGAGCTGAAATTCTGGAAAAAGTGTAGGCAAGGTCAGGAAGCCTAAGGCATCTGCTCACAATCATGCAGCCAGTGTCAGCTGATAAGACTGGAATGGCAACATTGAGTCCTGAAAATGTGTCACCAGTTGTGAAGAAATACTGTGAAAATCTGGAGAATGGTCAAATTGGCCAGGGTAAGCTCTAGCAACATCCCACCAATATGACCTTTACCAAGAGAAGAAAAGAGCCCACTTGCAGCAGGAGATCTGTGTCTGGACAGCAGTGGTTGTTCCTATAACAGAAACATCAAGCTTTAAAGTTTGTCAGCTCAAATCTCATGGTGGCTATGTTGTTGCTTACATTAGTCTGGGGTTCAGATGGGCTGGTTCAGCAGCTTGTTTCCAGCTCTCTTATCACACAGTGGGTCTTATTGTGATCATCATAACAAGGTTCCACACTGATTAGTCAAAAGCTACAGTTTACTTTCAAAATTAGAAATCCTAAAGAAGTATATTGTTTGTCCATCTCTAGTTTTCTACCTGAGAAATCTAGACTATTGGCAAAAGTACAAAAGTTGGCTGGTGCTTTGAAAAATACTCTCTGAGCTCTGCCCACTGAATTCTTCCCACTAAATACTACAAATCTGTCTACCACTCTGTGTGTGTGTAAAGATGGATTGTAAAGCAGTAACTAAGTTTGTCTTAGTTGAGTCATCAGTGAATTATTCCTCTGCACCTGTCAGAATGTCTGTGAATTAAGAGTTTCACTGAGCCACCAGATTTTCTTCCAAACAGGGAGAGGTAGATTATATTTCTCCCAGTACACTGTTAACTGTTCATTGAATCCCGAGCTAATGCTAGGGCCAAGCCACTAAACCCTTGAATTGGACTGAGGCATATACATTCTCCAATCCCCGGAGCCCATCACAGGACTGTGTCTCCTTTTTAATTTAAGCTTATGTCCAAGAAATTTTCTTTTAATTCTCATTGTTGACATGACTTATTTTGGCTTTTGAACACCCGTTGACTAGTTTATAGAGTTTGAACTGCTGATGTATTCCCGTTCAACTACAAATACCAATAACCTTTCTTTCGTTGGACTACCTGGAATACAGTGAGCATAGTCATTATTTTGAAAGCAGTCCTCAGTCCTGATAATGCAGAACATTCAGAGTTCTTTGCCAGCACTTGAGCGAGGGTGTTTCTTGTGGATCCCAGGGATTATCTTCACATCCCCTAATGCAACCATGAGAAAACACCATATTGTTATCCAAAATCAAGTTTTTGTCAGTATTGCATTCCCATTGCAAAACAGTTAAGAATTGTAGGAGTTCTGAGATTTTACCATGCTGAGATTTTTAGCAACCTATCATGTTCCTTTCTTAATGATGTTGTTGGGGAGATGAGACCTTTGGTCAGAGACAGTGATCATTATCACTAACAGCAAAAGCAGCCATGGTTAAATTTGTATCCATTCCCTAATCTCAGATGAATACACAGAGTGAAATTTTGATGCCTACAGAATCAGTGGGCTGTTATCATGAAGAAAGTTTAAGGCATGGTAAAACACTATTTATATTAGTATCTTTATGTATAATTTATTAGAATCACTTATTTATTAGTATCTTTATCTAGGATAAGTCTATCATGACTCAAGATTACTTGCTGCAAGAACAATCATGAGAAATGACATGGGAAACAATGAATATTGTCTTTCCATTTTTCCTTCTGCTTTTATTGAGATATATTTGACATAATACATTGTGTAAGGTTTGGTTCACAGGGTAGATATTTGAGCTACATGTATCATAAAGTAAATATTTTAGCAACTTTAGGGAGAATTCATTATCTTATTTAAATACAATATTAAAGAAACACAATTTGTCTTTTGGTTGTGATGAGAAACCTTAGTGTCTGCTTTCTTAACAACATTCATATATAACATAAAACAGTATTAATTTTATTTATCATGTTAATACGTAGCATCCCTTGAACACGTTTATTTAACTGCTGGAGATTTGTATCTTTCGAATGCATTAATGTAATTCTGCTTTCCCAACCCCTGCCTCTGTTAACTACAAATCTGTTTTTTTCTATAAGTATGTTTGTTTATTTTTGAAGTGTACTTTAATGTATAACACTGTGTTAGTTTCTCTTACATAACAAAATGTTTGCAAATTTTAATACATTTCAAACTGATTACAATAAATCTAGTTATTATATGTTGCTATTTAAAGATATTTCATAGTTATTGACTATTCCCCATACAGGAAATTTCTTGTCCCTGACTCATTTAATTTGCAACTGGAAAATTTTCTCTCTTAGTTTTCCTCAACTTTTTCTTTTTCTTCGCCACATTTCCCTCCTTCTTGTGAACAACCTATTTCTTTCTATATCTATAACTCATTTTCTCTTTTGTTATGTTAATTTGTTTTAAATTCCAAATATGTGTAAAATAATTTAGCATTTGTCATTATCTATCTGACTTGTTTCACTTAGCATATTACACTCTTGGTCCACCCATTTGTTGCAAATGGCAAGAACTTATACATTTTAGAGCTGAGTTATAACCCATTGAAATTTTATGTGTGTGTGTGCATATATATATATACAGTGAGCATATATATATACATATTTAGAGTGTATGCATATATATATACAAATATAGATAAATCTTTAGTTAATAGATGGTTAGATATATACACTATAAACAGACATTTTTTATCCATCATTTTTAGATGAGCAATTAATTTTCTTCTATTACCTCGCTATTGTAAATAATGTGGCAGTGAATATAGGGTTGAATATATCTTTTCTGATTAGTGTTTTTATTCTCTTGGAATAAGTATCCAGATATGGAAATGTTGGATCATATTTCATTTTTAATTTTTATATAAAATTCCAGAGTGTTTTCCACAGTGGCAGTACAAATTTACATTCAGTCAAGCCTTGGATCAGGGTTCTTTTCCTTACATCCTCACCAATATTTATATTTGTTATCTTTTTGATCATTGTCATTCTGACAGGAGTGACGTAAAATCTCATTGTGTTTTGGACTTGCATTTTTCTGATGGTTAGTGATGTTGACCATTTTCAAGTGCCTGTTGATTACCATTCCCCCACTGTATATTCATTTTTTGTAAAGGGCTAAATGACCATAACTGTCTGATTTCATTTTTAGGCATTCTGTTGTATTCCATTATTCTGTTTGTTCTGTGCCGCTTCTATATTCATTACTGCAGCTTTGTATTATAGTTTAAAATCAGGGACAGTGATACTTCCTCTTTGTTATTTGTCAAAGTTGATTGTGTTTTTAGTTTGTTTGCTCTGTTTTGTTTTGGTTTCTTTTCTTTTTTAGTGATTTCAACTCTTTTGTATTTACATGAAAATTTAAGATTTATTTTTTGTAAGTGTCTGAAAATGCACTTTGTATTTTGATAGGCACTGAATGTAATTTGTGTATTTTCTTGGCTAGTAGTGTCATATAAACAATATTTTTCCTAATATATGAACACAGTATATCCTTTCATCTGTGGTATCTTCAATTTCTGTTATAAATATTTTATAGTTTTTCTGAGTACAGGTATTTTACCTCCTTGGTTGGATACATTTCTTGATATTTTTTTGTTTTTTGTAATGCGACTGTAAGTGACACAGTTACCTCACTTCCTCTATCTGTTAGTGTGTGTAGAAATGCAAGATTTCTGTATGTTAATTTTACATTCTGAAATTTTACCAAATGCATTGATAAGCCCTATTAGTTTTGTGGCGTCTACTTTAGGATTTCTGTTTAAAGTATTTCATCTGCAAACAGATACTTTTACTCCTTTTCTGAAATAGCTATATTTTACTTACTTTTATTTTGGATAGCTATGGCTAGAATTTCCAATACTATACTGAATAACAGTGGTAAGAGTGAGCATTTTTGTCTTCTTCCTTCTCTTACAGGAGATGATTTCAGCTTTCAATCAGTGAGTGTCATGTTAGCTGAATTTTTCACATATATGACCTTAACTGTGTTGAGGTATGTTTCCTCATGCCCAATTTGAGGAGAAATTTAATCATAAATAGATACTGAATTTGTCAAAATATTTTATGACCCTTTTGAGGTGACCATATAATTTTTATTTTTCAATTTGTTAGTTTGGTGTAATTTTTATTTTTCAATTTGTTAGTTTGGTGTATCATATTGATTAATTTGTGGGTAATGAAACACTTTTGCATCCATGGAATAAAAGGGACTTAACAATACTGTATAATCCTTTTAATATTTCTTTTGCTTTGCTAACAATTTAGTGATGATTTTTGCATCTATGCTTATCAGTAGTATATAACCTTCAATTTTATGAGATATTTGTTCCTCTTTTAGTAGTAGTGTGATACAAAAAGTTGGGGTAGGAAGCCTTATTTCCTCTACAAAATTTTGGAATTTTCTGAGAAGTATAAGTAATAGCTCTTCTCTAAATGTTTGGCAGAAATCACCTGTGAATTTGCCTAGGCCTGAAATTTTGTTTCTTGGGAGATTTTGTTTAACTACTTATTCAATTTCATTAGTGATTATCTGTTAATATTTTCCATTTCTCACTCCATCCTGGAGAGTATTTCTTTCTAAGAAATTGTCCGTTTCTTCTAGGGATTCCATTTTAATTGTTATATAATTTGTTGTATCATCTTATGATGCTTTCTGTTACTTTGATATAAGCTGTAACTTCTCATTTATTTTGGAGCTTTTTAATCTGTACTCTCTTTTTTGCTCATGAGTCTCGTTAAAGTTTATCAGTTATATTTATCTTTCAAAAGCAATTATGTAGTTTGATTAGATATTTCTATTTTTAATCTTTATTTTTTTATTTCTGTTCTGACCTTCCAGCTGTCTTTCCATCTACTAACAAGTTTCTTTATTATTTTTCTTCATCTTTTGTTTGTAAGATTATTTTATAAGAGTGAGATGTGACTTATTTGTATAAGTGGGATTATTTTGCTCTAAGCATCCCTATAAGTACTGCATTTGCTATACCCCATGGACTTTGTTTTTGTGGTCATGTTTCTTTATGTAATTTTTCTTTGATTTATGCAGCAATCCATTTGTTGTTTAATATTCTATGATTTATCCTCCACAATTTACAAGTTTTCTCAGGTTTCTCCTTGTAGTAAATTTCTATTCTGACAGAATCCATATGTTTCTTCACAAAAAAAGGAGAAAAATGATTAAATGTATAGAAAATTGTGAAAGACCCAAATTTTATAAAATTATCTTTGGATAATGAACAAAGCTGTGGGTATTATCCTTTCTGACTTAAGAATATACTACAAAGTTACGGTAATCAAAACATCAAAATATATCACTAAAAGAGTTACATAGATTAATGGAACAAAATAAAGAGTCGTAAAATAAACCCACACTCATATGGTCAGTTAGTCTACAAAGAAGGAGGCAAGAGTATGCAATGGAAAAAAGGCAGTCTCTTCAACAAGTAGTTCTGGGAACACTGGACAGTACATGTAAAAGGAAAATGTAAGAGCACTTCCTCCCATGTTATACAAAGTAAGACAAAAATGGATTAATTTCCTAAATGTAAACATGAAATTATAAAATTTCTGACCAACAACAGGAGCAGAACTGCCTTTGAGATAAATCATAGCAATTTTTAATTTTGATCTATCTCCTAAGTAAAAAAAAATAGGAAAATTAACAATAACAGTTTTTAATTTTACTGAGGAAATAATAGGTATAATATGTGATATAGGGATTCCACTTCTTGTATAAGTGTGAAATGCAAAACCATTTGCATAGCGAAGGAAACATTCACCAAGACTTACGACAACACACAGAATAGAAGGAAGAGTTTCAGACAATGAAACCAATAAGCTATTACTATCCATAATGTATATATAGCATATTAGACTCAATATTTAAAAAACAAAGACCCCCAACATAAAATTAGTTGAATGATCTTCATTGAAACTTTTCATAAACAGACATGTGGATGATTTTCATGCACATAAAAAGAAACATAACTTTGCTATTAATTAGGAAATAATAAATCAAAACCAGAATGAAATATAATCTCACAGCAATCAAAATGGCTCTTAACAAAATGTCTACAAATGACAAACATTAATAAGAATGTCGATAAAAGGGAGCCCAGTTACACTGTTGTTGAAAATATAAATTGATGAATCCACTATTATAAAAGTGTGGACAGTGCTCAGAAAACTAGAAATAGAAGCATTATATGCTGCAGGAATTCCAGTTTTATGTATAAAACTCAAAAAAAAATTAAATGAAAACATTAACTTTAAAGGATACATTACCCCAAATTTTCTTAACATCATCATTTATAGTAGCCAAGGACAGATGAACAACTCAACTGCCATCAACAAATGATTTTCTGAAGTAGATGTGAGTTATAGATAAAATAATAAATACTTCATCATTGTCAAATTAAAAAATAAATTTCTGCCATTTGGAACAATGTGACTGGACCCAGAGAGCGTTGCACATAGGAAAATAAGTCATACAGAGAAAAACACTCTATGTTGTCACCAAAATGGGGAAAATAAAGTTATAAGAGAAATAATCATAAAAAACCAGGAACAGAATCACATATATATGTGTACAGTACCATGAAGTGGTTTCCAGTGGGGAAAGAGAAGAAGGATGGAGAAGACATAAATGTTTAAGTTACTAGTAGTAAATTAGAGAACCAACAGGGCAATAATTACAGCACAGAGAAATATTTAAATAATTTAATTGATATTAAAGAGATTATAGGGATATATTATAGAAAAATGCACATGTAGGTGGGAGAAACACTGAAAAAAAGAACCCAGGAAAATCAAAATATTTTGTAGTATTATGATATTAGGGGAGGTAATTTGTTCACTTTCTTTACTGTTCTTATATTGTCCTTTGTAGAATTTAAGCTTTTAATTGAAAAAGTATATGCTTTTAAAAGTGACATATGTTTAAATTATTTTTGTCTCTCCCCTTAAATCCACCGTCAGTAGAGATTTCACATCTCAACAAAAATAACAACACAAAACAATACTCCAGAATACATGTGAACAGGTGAAGTTTGGTGGACTAAAACACACAAAGGTGGCTGGAGTGAGGGAAGAGCAGATTTGGTGTCTGCAACCATGGCCCCCTGACTAGGATATCTGAGTCCACAAGTTCAGAGAACCCATTAGAATCAGGGTCTCAGTAGTTCACACAGTTTCCACCCCCAACTGCACTAGTACTCATGGTCATATGTTGCTGGGAGGGAGCCACAATGGAGACAGAAATTCCATCTTTCAGACACTCAGACATCCATGACACTGTCCCTACTCCCCATTCACAGTGGTGGAAACAAGATACCTTGCAACACTGGACATAGCAAAGGCACTTGCCTGATTCCAAATACCCACCTGTGTTTATACCTTTCTTCAATGTGTAAACTGAGTCTCAAGGGATATCAGAAATAAGGAAGGGTTTGCTGTCCCAGTGAGAACAGTGGCATTAACTACCAGAGAAGTCTAAGAAGTGACAATGAAAGCACATCTTTTATCCAGACATTAGCGACTGGAAAGTGCCATTTTGAAATATTATCAGAGGTAAATCAGGTAAGTAAAACCAAAAATTGTGCAATATTGCAAACTACCAGAAAACAAAAGCAAGGACTCCAACTCCCAATCTGTTACTTAGTGTCATCAGAGCAATAAATTTTCAAGATCATGACCAATCACAGTAAAATTATAGGGCATGCACACACACAGATACACAGACACAGACACTGACACAAACACAGTCACACACGCACATGCACCTGTGCACACACACACACACACACACACAATGTCAACCTTGCAGCAAACAAACTTAAAGTCATAGTATATTGCCATATAACTAATAGAGAATCCGAATAGGTGTCATACAGAAACTCAATACAAAAACAAAATACTAAGATAGTAGTTTAGTGAGCTCAAGAATAAATGAAATGATGATAAGGAATACATTACCAAAGAGATTGAAACTATAAAATAACCAATTATTGTTTGAGGAACAGTAGAACTTAATAAATGAGATGAAGAATGCAACAGAAATCATTGGAAGTAGACTGTCTTTGTGAAATAGAGATTAGCAAACTCACCAATACAAAACAAGAAATGATAGGAGAGGGCTGAGATACAAGATATTAAAAAGTGAGGAAATTCAACAGTAGCCATCAGACTTCCCCAGAAAGTGCACATTAGAATGGAATCCTGGAGGGAGAAGAAAGTTAGAAGGCAGCTGATGGTTTATTTAAAGAAGTAATGGTTGATAAATTCCTGAACCTGTGTAAGGAACTGATATACAATTCCATGAGCCAACAAAACACAAATAACTTTTAGAGAAAGGGACCTCCTTCAAGATACGTCATATGCAAATTGGCAAGTCAATGACACAGAAAAAATTTTAAACACAGCCAAAAATAGTTATGATATTCTACAAAGGAAACCCATCAGGCTCTCAGCAGATTTCTGAGAAGAAAACATTGGCCAATGTTAAATAAAATTACATTTCTTACTACTGAATTAAGAAATAACTAATGCAATAATACTTACACCATTATCACTTAGATATAAAGTGAAAATAAATACTTTACCAGACAAACAAAACCTGAATGTGATGAAAAAAACAAAACCGACACACCAAATAAGAGGTGTAGAAAAGAATTCTTCTAAGAAATATAAAATGGCAAATATATGCAAAACATTGAACAAAATGCTAAGGAGATACCACGTGAAAGTTGCAACAGTTTCTTTGGGTATGTTTTTAAATGCTACTATATTATATAAATAAAAAGAGAGAAAAATAGGAAAACAGGGGCAATAAATATAGATACTTCAAACTGGTAACTTGTTTACAAAAGTAAAAGAAATAATTTGAGTCAGTAATCATAAAAAGAAAAGAGTAAAAATAAAACAATATTAAAGGAAGCTTTTATCAGCTGAAAAAGGACTTAATTATACATGAGATGTTTTATTTTAATTGAAGTACAGTAGATGTACTATATTGTGTTGTTTCAGATGTACATCATAGATATTCTAAGAACTTTGTAGATTATATTGCATTATGTATTATTACAATGATTGTAACTTACAAGTATTTTAAGCTATTGTGCATAATTCCATGAACTATACAGATTATCAATGTTACTTCTCTCTTTAATTATCCTACTTTGTATCTGTCAATGTTCTACCATTAAATTCTCTTTCCCTTCACTTTGTTAAACATAAATTTTTTCCCATATCTTTGAGTCTGCTTAAGTCTTCTCTATCTAATCTCTTTACCTATCCATCATGTCTCTATCTATCTATCTATCTATCTATCTATCTATCTATCTATCTACCTATTTATCTATTTATCCATTTATCTATCTGTTTGTCTATTTATCTATCATGCATTATCCTTCTATCTATTTATCTGTCATCTATCAGTAGATAGCTATAGATAGATATACTCAGTTATTTGTTATACTTTAGATTCCACATATAAATTATATTATATAGTTTGGTCTTTGTCTTAGTTACTTCACTAAGCACAATATTTAGTAGGTCCTTTCATGATGCTGAAATAGCAATGTA